>NC_056745.1:560090307-560240307 GCF_019279795.1 Protopterus annectens
TTGCGGGGGTTTGGTGGATTGTGTGTGTTGGGTATGGTATTGTGTTCGACATGTGGGTCCCGTGTCCTGGTGGCGCCTGTCGATGGCGTTGTGCATTCAGATGTGTTACATAGCTGTTATTTTCCTGTACATAGCGGATGCAAGGATGCATCAGCCGCTGCTAGTGTTTCCCAGGAGCTTGTTGTGGGTATGCTGCTGTCATTCACTGCCTGTATGTGTTTGCTACGGTTTTAGCTGTTATCCCTTTGATATGTGCAATGGGGTATATCTGCGGATGTGGGTGACGGGTACGGGGTGTGAGTCTTGCATTTATACATACCAGATATGCTTGTGTGTGTACTCCATCCCTGCTTGGGGAGCTGCGGGTTACCTGTCTGTTGTTCCGGGAATGTTTGTTTTGTTGATGTCGTCTGCTGTCGGTATCGCCTGCATGTGTGCTTCCTGCACGTATTCCTCCTTCACATCGGTTATATATCTGCGGATGTTCGTCCGTGCCTATTATCCATTGGCATTTTGTCGCTGATAGTTACGGTGAATGTGGTCCTATACTTGGGGCGGCCTGTATGCTACCGGTAGCCTCCTATTCGTGTGCTTGCTTACGCCACGGTCGTGGAACACACCGCGGTATTTACGGACCGTAAGTGTTCACGATCGGTGCCGGATAGCACATTCGTATTTTCGCCGTACATGCCTGATGCTGTGTAACGTTGCCGACGGACCGTGTAGAGTCTACCTTATGGCCGCCATACCTACGGTCATGATTTGTACATGCGTCCTTTGCATCTCCTGTTGGCTATGGCCCTGTGGTACACTTTGGGACATTTCCGCTTTGCATCTTTTACGCCGCCACGCATAGCCACTGAGGAGATGTCAGTACTACTTTGTGGGTACTGCTGTACATCGCCTATGGTTCCTGTACTGTATGCCTCGCCTGTTATTACACTCCGCCTGTGACATGTCATCTACATACACAGTTTACACTGGCACACATTACACACACACAGCGGAACACACGACAACCTCACCTCACACATACACATATTGCCGCCATGGCTGTCAACCTCCTATTTCCAGAGTGAGGAACACACACAGTAGTAATGTGAAACAAATGGGCATAATGTGGAACAAATAGTAATGGCATAGTGACAACTTCAGCTAAGTAGGTCATAGGTTGATTATAATATGCTGATTTACTTACAGTGAAGAACCTTTACTGACTTACTATGAGTACATTCTATTTACCAGGATGTCATTTATATACATTCCTAACAATGGATGTTTGACAGACATTTTCAATGTGGAACTTGGAGGAACTGCGAGGAACATGAACTGTTTTACACCCCAAATGAGGTACGTTCCTCATAATGTCGTACACTTCACTGGTATGCTTTCCGCTTTCGCACCAACGGTTGAACACAATACCTACGTTGGCCGCATCGCCGGTGGCGGCGTGTATCTCCGCACTCATATCCTATGGATATGACACGCACATATCTAGGGTTGCCACCTTTTCAAATGCCCAAAGTGGGACATTTTTTGTAGAAACGTCAGATTTTGCATGCCAACACATACCCACGGCCAGTACAAAGGACAGCAATTCACTTTTTTGACAGAATACAAACCTGTAGCATTACAGTTGCTTATTCTGTTTATTATCATATTTAGATGTTTCTTCTACAAAATAACTGTTTTATGCAACTAATAAAGAAATTATGGGGAATAGTTTTGTCCTACAATCTCAGGACATTTGCCATTTTGTCAATGTTTTTGCAGGAGACAACTGCCCAAAGGGGGACTGTCCCTCACGTGGGACAGGTGGTAACCCTACACATATCCCGTTACTGTACCGTGGACTGGTGACCATCCCGACACGCGGATATGTATTGATGCAGGTTAACATTTCCATGGCTGGCGTTACCTGCCCTGCCCACCCTCCAGGATGATCGGGTTGTCGGTCACTATGTTTACTATGTGGTGATTTCGCATCTTACTTATCTGTGAACTTGCATCCCTGGGTTCCATATTACCCTGTTGTACTTTATATCTGTGTATGCGTACATATATTTCTACATGTGTACTGATATGTATTTCCGTATCTGTGTATGCACATGCGTACATGTGTGGTCGACTTGCGGCGATAGTGGCAGCATACGGCTACTCCGTGTGCTGTAGAACCGGTGTGCGTTGAGGTGTTGGCGTTCCATGCTCTGCTGGCTATTGGGTTTGCAGTGTTTGGGCGGTGCCTTTGTTGGAGTCACACATACGTCCGCACATACGGTACACATTACGGGCGGACATGTTTGTGTGGCGTCCATTTTACTGTGTGTGCAGGACAGGAGGTGTCAGTCCATGGGGCCTACACTGTCAAAGTATGTGCTATGCGTTCCCTCTTTGCCAGGGCGTAGGCATATTGGGTACGCCTCTGTCTACCTACTGGGGCTGGCTCAGTGTGTCCATGGCGCTGAACGCCCTGTGCCTGTGCTTGCCCTGGCAGTTGTGGCGGGCTTGGTGGCCCTCCGGCATTATGTCCCTGCAGCAGCTGTTTCCGCAGAATCATATTGTGTAGCATACAACATACTATGAATATGTGGGCACTTGTGCCTGGAGAGTACTGCAAGGCTCCACCGGATGTATCCAAGCACCGGAACCGTGATTTCAACATCCCGAACACATGCTCTATGATTATTCTCGTTTGTGCGTGTGCCTCATTATGGCGTTCTTGCATGTGTGTGTGTGCATTTCTGATGGGTGTCATCAACCACGGCTCCAGTGCGTAGCCAGCATCCCCCACAAGGTGACCTTGTGTGATGTCCCCACTGGCGAATACCTGATACAGCTGTGAGGCATGCCAGATATGGGAGTCGTGGTAGCTTCCAGGGCTGCCAGCACACACATCCATGATAATGCCCTGCGCATTGCACACGACCTGGCAATTGATGGAGGGGTATCCCTTGCGGTTTATGTAGCGTCTACCCTGCTCCCTGGGTGGTGACTTAATTTCTATGTGCGTACAGTCTATCGCACCCAGGACCTCCGGGTATTGTGCCACACGGTGGAAGCGGCGCATATTGCTAGCCAACTCCTCCTGAGATGTGGGGAAATTTATGTGCTCATGGGCATGTGGTAACATGGCATCCAGGAACTGGTGTAGTACCCTGGATGCTGATGCCTGTGAGATGCCCATTATGTCCCCGGTGGGCCTTTGAAAGGTACCTGTAGCCAGTATTCGCAAGCTCACACATACCTTTGTGTCCACTGGGATGGGCTCCCCTCTGTTGTCTCTTGTTCTCAGGCGGCCGGCACAGCTCCACTATTTGCTGTAACGTGTCCCTGTCCACCCTGTAGCTCTACTATCTCCAGGTCTCGCAGCCCCTGGTAGGTCACCCTTGGTCTGAACAGTCTCCTTCTCCTGTGAGGGCTACGGTGGTTGGCGGCACCACCCTCCGCAACTCCGTCTGTCTCTGCCACATACCTATGCATCACGGCCACGGCACCCAGCATATACATGTTAAAAGTTCCCGTCTGTTTACACCCTACGGTGCGGCGTTTGGGAAATTGCGCTGTGTGTTGTGTGCATTCACATTTAATACTGTTGTGCTGTATACCCGGTGATGTCATTGGGTGTGTCTGTCCGGCCATATCCATGGATTATTTCCGTGGTTTTACGGTTGCAACTGCAACGGTACTGCCTGTAGTGTTACATTACAGTTGCCTGCATTGCCTTCGCCTTGCATCTTACATTACTGCATCCTGCAGGCACATGGCATATGATGCATTTTATCTGCAGCCGCAGTTATGCTACCTCTGTACTTGGCTGTGCTATTTCGGTTCTTTGCTCTTTGCATTTCTACTACATCCCCTACTATCTTTGCACTCATATGCCTCCCCTTTCCCGTTATGCAGGAGTCTGCATGCAGAGTTATCAGCTGCCGGCGTTTGCCCTTCCTGCATTGATTGGTGTTAATTGCTCATTACGGATCCATTTACATTGCTTCCGCATTCCCTCGTATTCTCCGCATTACCTTCCTATATCCGTGGTTGTTGACGGTGAGGCCGTCACATGACTGGTTTAGGGAACGTAGTCATACTCGTGCACATGCATTTGTACGCGCATGTACTCTCAGCATCTATTTCCTAACACGCCAGTCCTGATGCTGTGATGTGCATTGTACAGCCCAGATTTGCTGACATCCAATATCCTTCCTCCTACAGTGGCACACCCCTCTGTGGTTGACATGTATCTCGTGTAGGCCACTCCTCGGTGTAGTACCGCTCGCGCTTGCTCCATCCTTACGCGGCGCCGTTTTTGCGATTCACTATTATCTGCCTCATTTGCATGGAATTGACTACTAATACATGGATACGGCAGCGGACACCGCCACCACTCCTTGACAACCATTGCGCTGGGGTTGCAGCTTTACATACATACTATGGTGTGTGGTGGCTGTGCAGCTGATTTGTGTTCTACTGCTCTTTTAGGACATTGTCATATTATTTCATTGATTTGCAACTTCTGTGCACATATCCCCCGGCTCTGCTGTTCTTTCTACGTGCGTGCCATTTATGTCATTTTTTACATTTTGTGCATATTTTCTTTGGACATTCTCGGTGCCTTTCCACATTGGCATATTGCACCTATATGATACCTGACTTTGACAGCCTTCCGTTACTCCTCCGGTATGTTTGGGTAAATGTAAACCGTTTTTTTTGGTTTACATTGCCGTGCCCTTACGCTACGCCTGCGCCACTTCGTGGATCGCTATTTGCCCTCATTTGCATGGTGCAATACCGCACACAGTGTGTTTTGCATACCTACGCCGGGGGAGGGGACGGTCCGCGGCACGCCGGTAGTGCACGTGGGATTCATTCATACCTGAATCGCTAAGCAGCCATATTTGGCGTTATAACGCCGACGCTATGCTGGCGCCTGGTGCAAGGTTCATGAATCCCGGGGATTATCTAATCAAGTTAACTAAACAATCAATCATTCAATTACTATTTTTAAAAACATAGCTCTCTAAAACAAACTAAATTTAAAAAATAATAAAAATAAAACTACTTAAATCTTTTAGCATCAAGTAATGGTTTTATAGACGCCCTTTCCTTGAGCCCGGGAAATTTGTCAGCTTGTAACCTAACTATCCAGTATAGTTCTTTTTGTTCAGTGAAATTTTTCTTATCTCCCAGCCTTAAACTACAATCTATACAACATATAACCAGAAATTGGTAAGTGTGTGCTTTATTCATCCTTACATGCTTAGCTAACGCACTTCTTTCAACATCCTCATTACGAATAGCCGAGAGATGTTCCCTAACTCTATCACGAAGGGACCTATTCGTCATACCTACATAAAATGAATGACAGTCATTACAAGCTGCTAGATATATACTGTTTATTCAAATTACAAATCAGTAAACAGTTTTCCGAAAATAAGCAATTGGTAAAACCCTATTTAAGATCATGTGGGAAGTGCAATATATGTAAAGTATTAAGTGTAGCTAATATTTTTATACATCCTATGACTGGAGTCAGATATGAATTTAGTGTTAATGCCACATGTGTTACTAATGACTTGATATATCAGGATTAAGTACCAGCTCGTTTAGTTCTTCAACTGCTAGGGTCAATGGAAGGAACGTCTAGCGTTGCAAGCATTTCAATCTGCCCTCCCATCAGGGGCAATTGCTGTCCATTTGGGCAACATGTCAGTCATCTGATATATCAACAAACAGGTGGGAACCAGATCCGACCCATTATGTCGGGAAGTCATGAGGGTGTGGCAATGGGCAATCGCCTCCAACCACTTTTTGGTAGCAACACACCTTCCTGGGAACTCTAACTTGATTGTGGACAAACTGAGCAGATGCATTATCCTGCCTCATGAGTGGTCTGTCAATCCCAAGGTGGCAGAGATTTTTCGTCACTGGGGTCAGCCTTGCTGCAGTCTATTTGCATCTGCCATCAACCACAAATGCAGCAGCTACTTTACCCTAATTCCCCCTCAGGTGGAGTCCCAGAGGGATGCTGTTGTATACAATTGGCCCGCGGGACTGCTTTATGCCTTCCTTCCCTTTCCTCTGATGTCCTTCAAGGATGCATCTGCAGTCATAACAAATGGGTTGTCCTGTCGTCAGGCAGCCCTTCGGACGGCCGGATTCCAAAGTCTGGGTCCGGCTTCGGCTGATGTCGCACTTCACCCGACGTCATCTCTGCTGGTCTTCGGGTATAAAGGCATCAGCCCACGCCATTTTCTTCAGTCTTTCTTGCCGCGTGGCGCCCGAAGCAGAAGCTGTTCGCAAGTGCCGGTCGGTCAGATCCAGAGATTCCTACTATCGAATACTACTTGAAGACTTCTAAAGCTAAGTACCCGTTGGGGACTCTTTCTTGCCTCAGCCGATGTCAGAAAAAGTAAATAACTGTTTAACTTGTGGGAAACAAATACCTCATAAAGATTTCCACTCTTACTGCCTACCTTGTTTAGGCCCAGACCACGACGTAGCTGCCTGTTTAGCCTGTGCTTCCTTCAACCGACGACGCTTAGGCCGGTCGGAGTTTGCTGAACAGTTTTTCGCTCAGATTTTGCGTACATTATGCCGCCGGATCCTCCGACTACACAAATAGTTAAAAACGCAAAGAAAAAGACCGACACTCGCGGTCCGCGGTTTCGGCCGAAACCACGGTTAAGCAAGCTGCGAGTGTCTCGGTTTCGGCCGAAACCGAGAAAACCGGTCAATCCTCAGCCGAATCCATGACTACTACCGAGGCTCCTGCTACTTTAGTTGAATCGGCCTCTGAAGTTTTGCCTACTACTGCGGTTTCTAGTGACTTATCTGACACCATCCCTTTGGATGTCTCTACCCCAGCACGTGGTGCTGCCAGGCCTCCTGCAGCCATGTCTATTAAGGCCTTTGCCAGGGCCAAAGCAGCCAAAACTGCTAAATCAGTGCCTGTTAAGGCCCCCTCTCACAGACACACTTCTAGTTCTCAAATGCTCACTCTGGCAGAGGATTTAATCTCCTTAATTAGGGGATCCCAATCTCACCCAGACAGGGCCTCTCAGCCCCCAGAAAAGAGACCTAGGACAGAGCCACCCCAGCCAGAGTCCTCTGATGATTCTTCGGATGACTCAGTCACTACAGACCAGCCAGAGGCTCCTTTTTCTACTTATGAAGATTCCGACGCTGATGAATCCATCCCATCTGCCTCTCCACCAGAGGAATTTTCCTTTGGGGAAACCCTTCATGCCATGAGGGAACAATTCCAATGGCAGGGACAAGATTTCTCAGATTCAAGAAAAAGGCTTAGGACCTTTCTACACTTACCACAACATAGACCCTTAGCTATACCTCCAGTTTTGTCTGTTGTGGATGATGCATTTAATGATGTTTGCACTGCACCTGACTCTTTACCTCCAGCCCCTGCCAAACCAGACAGATTTTACAGGGTCCCACAAACTCATCACCACCTTTTCAAGGCCCCACTTGCAGATCCTGAAACTATATCCCAGGGGCCTAAGGCAGTAGCTTCTACCTCATCTAAAAACCCTCTCCCTTCTGAAAGGGAATCCAGGTCCTTAGAGAGATGGGGCAAAAAAGTTTACACCTCTGCTACTCTCTCAGCTAGAGCTTTAAACTGTCAGTTTCACGTGATCCAATACCAGGAGTTTATGCTTGATCAGTTAACTAAGAAACTGTCCTCTGATGAATCTTTAGATAAGAAATATGTTTTAGAAATGGTGAATAACATACAACAGGTTAGTAACCATTCCTTAAAATGTGGCTATGATGCACTGGAGGCTTCACTTAGGTCAGCCATGACTGGCACAGTGATAAGAAGGCATGCATGGTTGAAAGAACAGGTCCTGCCAGATCATGTTAAAGCAAAGCTGTTAGATGCTCCTATGGACAAGGACAGTCTATTTGGTACCTCTGCTCAGGAGGTATTGAAGAAAATGGAAGAAAAGGCAAAATATGTACAAACAGTTAAAGACTTCTTACAGGTTCAGCCCCCAAGATTTAGCAGGAACTGGCCTGCCAAAAATTGGTCCTTTCCAGATTCCTCAAAATCTCAAAGAGGCAGGAATAGACGCTCTAGAGGCAGAAATCAACCCAGAGGAGGTGCCTATAGAGGACGCCAGTGGCAAGGCAACAATCACCGAGGTACGGACACAACCACTGCCACTGCAATAGGACAATCACAGTGACTTGGCTCTGACACCGCCTACCAGGGAGCAAATAGCAGCACCTTTAGGCGGAAAGTTAGCCTTATTCTCAAACAATTGGCACTATATCACAAAAGACAAGTGGATTTTACAAACCATAGACCAAGGCTACAGGTTCCACTTCCACACCTTACCGGTAAAAAGAGGAATGCCAAACCTACCTCCAACTCAAAAAACAGAAGCTCTAAAACAGGTAGCTCAGCTAGCAAAGATGAGAGCTGTGGAAAGAGTACCAATGACACAACAGGGCAAAGGATTCTACCCCAGACTCTTTCTAGTTCCCAGAAAAGAGAAAAGTTGGAGACCTATTCTCGACCTGTCCGTCTTAAACACATACATCATCATCCCAAAATTCAAAATGCTGACTTTACAGCAACTCCTTCCCATGCTGGGCAAGGAGTGTTGGCTGGTAACTCTAGATCTCAAGGAGGCATACCTGCACGTCCCCATTCGACCAGATTGCAGAAGATACCTCAGATTCCTTGCAGGATCAGAGCATTATCAATTCTCAGCATTGCCCTTTGGCTTATCTACTGCGCCCAGAGTATTCACAAAATGCCTGGCATCAGTAATCGCTCATTGCAGACTACAGGAATCCAAATTTATCCATACCTGGACGACTGCCTGTTACAAGCGGACAACAAAGACAAGCTGACAACAGATTTACAAAGGGTCATTTGCTTGCTACAAGCCCTGGGATACACAGTCAATTTAAAAAAGTCAAGGCTGATCCCATCCCAGACAAGAACATTCTTGGGTGCAGAATTGGACACAGTAAAACAAATGGCATTCCTGACTGCAGAAAAACAAGAACAACTTCCTCTTTACTTCTTGGCATTAACAAAGCAGAACAAACTAACAGCAAGAAAAGTACTGCAGGCCTTGGGCTTCATGGCATCATGCATAATCCTGATTCCTCATGCCAGACTGCATATGAGAAAGCTACAGTGGTACCTAAAAAATTTATGGTCTCAACACAGGCACAGCTTAGAAACCGAAATCCCACTAATCCCATGCCTGAAACAAGAATTCCTATGGTGGGCCCAAGCATGCCAGGCAAACCTAGGCTTGCCCTTCCACAAATGTCAAGCGAACCAAACCATCACAACGGACGCCTCAGACCTAGGCTGGGGGGCGCACATGTTGGACAAGTGCATACAAGGATTGTGGACTCCAGACCAGCTGCACCTGCACATAAACCAAAAAGAAATGCTGGCAGTACAACTAGCAATCCAGAAATTCAAGCCATTCCTCAAAGAAGGCCATTTAATGATAAGGCAGACAACACCACAGTCATGTGGTACATCAACAAGCAGGGGGGCACTCATTCTTACCCCCTATGCCGAATGACGCTGGACCTTTGGAACATGGCTCTGAGCTACAACATCCAGTTACAGGCAACCTTTGTGCCAGGAAAAGAAAATACCCTAGCAGATATGTTAAGCAGAACCACCTCGGATGCTCACGAATGGATGCTGCACCCGGACATCTTCAAGGTTATCACAAAGAAATGGGGAATGCCACAAATAGACCTTTTCGCATCCCCACTCAACCACCAGCTCAAGAAATTTTGCACAAGGACGTGCCACCCTCTTGCATGGAAGGTGGACTCCCTATCCTTCAGTTGGAAAGGACTGGCAGCTTATGCATTCCCACCTCTTCCTTTGATGCACAAGGTACTGCTGAAAATCAAAGAGGAACAACCAAGGATAATCCTGATAGCTCCGAATTGGCCGAGACAACACTGGTATCCTTTGCTGAGGAGCATGTCTCAGGGGAGAATGTGGTCAATACCCCTGATGCCTTTGATGTTAACTCAGAACAACTACAACATCATGCATCCAAACCTAAAAACCTTACAACTGACTGCCTGGAACATCACTTAAGAGCAACTAACCCAGACTTATCCCAAAGGGTTAAAGACATTATACTTGAAGCCCGCAGACCTTCAACAAGAAGGAACTATGCAGGAAAATGGAAAAGGTTTGCCACTTGGAGTGCTGAAAGAGGAAAAGATGTGTCAAACATAGACATTGCTAACATCCTGGAGTACTTGGCAGAGCTTCTACACAGGCCTGTCCTATTCCTCCATCAAGATACATGCATCAGCTATTTCTGCAGAATACAGCTTTGATCCACCTGTCTTCTCGCACCCTCTACCCAGGCAATTCCTCAGAGGAATCAAGAATGTAAAACCTCCTAGGAAACCACCACTACCAGCATGGGACTTGAATTTTGTACTAGAAAAATTGACACTCCCACCATTTGAACCAGCAGGAACAGCGGATCTTCAACACCTATCATGGAAAACTGCTTTCCTTCTGGCAATTACTTCAGCAAGAAGGGTTTCAGAACTCCAGGCCTTAATGGCAGCACAACCCTTCCTGATCTTCCATCAAGACAGAGTGTCCATGAGAACTAATCCTACATTTATGCCAAAGGTGGTATCCAGAGTGTCCTTAAACCAGGCAATCCACCTACCTACCTTCTTTCCCAACCCACAGAACAGGGGGGAAAGGCTTCTGCATACCTTGGATGTACATAGACAGTTACGTTACTACCTGGACAGAACCAAAAGTAACAGAAAAACTGACCAGCTGTTAGTGGCCTATGCACCAGGAAGGGAAGGAAAAGCAATTTCCAAGCAGACAATCTCCAAATGGATAGGAAATTGCATACGATTCTGTTACTCCTACCATGGAAAACCAGTTCCACAAGACATAAGACCTCATTCAACAAGGGCTACAGCCACTACCACAGCTTTCTTACGAGGAGTGGCAACCAAGGACATTATTGAGGTGGCTACTTGGACCTCCGTGCATACATTTGCCAAGCATTATAATTTACCTCTATACTCTAGATCCCGAGCAGGTTTTGCCACTGCTGTACTGCAAGGGATCCTAACTACACCATAACTCCCTTTCCTCCTCCCCTATTTTGGCTATGGTATTCTACCCATTTGTTATGACTGCAGATGCATCCTTGAAGGACATAGTACAGTTTTGTACCTACCATAAATGTAGATGTCCGAACAGGATAGCATCTGCAGTCAGGATTACCCACCCTCCTTCCCCTCAGTGGTACTCCTAGGGTATTTACCCTCCTAATAGCTAGATGGGGGGGAGTCTCTTATGGTGTATTTGTTTGTAAATATGTACATACATGCTTATTTTTTGTGTTTGCCTTCTACTGTTTTGGAAATATTGGCTTCCTTCCAAAACTGACTTTACTAGGGGGCAACTGGCATCTGGGGCACGAAACACTGAAGAAAATGGTGTTGGCTGATGCCTTTATACCCGAAGACCAGCAGAGATGACGTCGGGTGAAGTGCGACATCAGCCGAAGCCGGACCCAGACTTTGGAATCCGGCCGACCGAAGGGCTGCCTGACGACAGGACAACCCATTTGTTATGACTGCAGATGCTATCCTGTTCGGACATCTACATTTATGGTAGGTACAAAACTGTACTATTCCATGATTTCTAAAGAAAGCACATCGGTTAAAAAGCAAAGTAATCCTCATTGCTCCCGATTGGTCCCACCAAGTCTGGTTTCCCTTCCTTTGGCCTCATGTAGATGTTCATCGTGTTTCACTGTTGCAGTCATGACTGTAGGGTTCTCCCCTGCCGGCAGGCAGTCCTCAGTCGGCCAGAATCCCAAAGTCTGGGTCCGGCGTCGGCTGCTCAGCCATGCTTCCTGACGTCAGAGCGCCAGGAGTACAAAGTTCTGACAGCTGATGCCATGTTCTCCAGTCTTTCTTGTCGTGCGGTGATAGCAGTTCGCAAGTGCCGGTCGGCTGACTCCTGACAATTTTTACTAAAACGTACTTCAGTCTGAAGACTTTCTTCTCCTGTTGGGGAATCTTTTTTCATGCTCCAGTCTGATGTCAGAAAAAGTTAATAATTGTATTTCATGTGGGAAGCAAATACCTCATAAGGATTTTCATTCTTACTGTATTCCTTGCTTAGGCCCTGACCGCGGCGTAGCTAGTTGTCGGTTTTGTGCTAGATTCAATCAACGTACAATTAAACGAAGGTACGATTTTGCATTTCATTACTTTGGTAGGCGTTTTAATTACAAAATGTCGTCTGATACGGTTCCGGCTACCGGAGTTCACAAACGACGCAAGGACAAAGACAGGCCTCCGAGGTCCAAATCAGATGATATCGTACAAGCACAGCCAGCTTCAGGTTCGGCCGTCGTCAGTGAGGTGCTTTTGCAGCCCCTGTCGTCGGCCATTTCGGAACTGATGGACGAAATGGACTCCCACAAGGAGCCAACTAGGCTTTTGAATATTTCTGTTGCAGGACCTTCGGAAATGCTCCTTCGGATGGTTCCGGAGCCGCTGTGCAGGTACCGGCTTCCGAAGGGGTTTTCAGGCCTACTCAACTTCTAATAAAGGCAAAGACAAAGGCAAAGATTCCTTCCAAATCAAAGACTGCAGCCCAGGCCTCTTCTGATCCGGCACCCAAGTCTCAGAAACAGTTACTCAAGATGGCTGAAGACTTGCTTACTATGATTAGGGGTTCACATCCCCCTCCAGATAAAAGGCCAAGGCAGGAAGTGTATTATGACACCTCTGATCAGGCTTCTGTTTCTTCAGTTTCTTCTTCTGACCAGGAATATTCTTTCCCTCCTTATGAGGATTCTGATGCTGAGGAATCCATTCCTTCAGCTTCTCCCCCTGAGGATTTCTCTTTTGGGGAAACTTTGCATGAAATGAGGGAACATTTTCATTGGGAAGGACATGAGTACTCGGAATCTAAGAAAAGACTTAGGGATTTTCTTCTTCTTCCCCAACGTAGACCCCTGGCTATTCCTCCTATTTTGGATATTGTGGATGATGCTTTTTCGGAGGCTAACTTAACTCCTGACTCTCTTCCTCCAGCTCCTGTTAAGCCAGACAGATATTATAGGGTTCCTGATTCCCACCAGTTTTTATATAAAAATCCTACTGCTGATCCTGAAACCATTTCTCAGGGTCCTAAGGGGGTTAAGGCCGCTTCTGCTAAAAAACCCATTCCTCTGAGAAGGATTCCAGACCTTTAGAAAGATGGGGCAAAAAAGTGTACACTTCTGCTATTTTAGCTATTAGGGCTTTAAACTGTCAATTTCATATGCTGAAATACCAGCAATTTCTTCTGTCTGTTTTAAAACAAAAGTTAACTCCCACCTGTGCAGATGATAAGGAATTACATGACTTAATGCATGCCACTGAACAAGTTGGGAAGCATGGTTTACACTGTGGATTTGATGCCTTGGAGGCTTCTTGTAGGGCTGCTGCCTCTGGCACAGTCATTAGAAGGCATGCATGGTTAAAGGAACAAAACTTGCCAGATCGAGTAAAAGCTAAATTATTGGATGCTCCTGTTCAGCATAATGTTTTGTTTGGATCTAAAGCTGAAGAGGTGATAAAGAAGATGGAGGACAAGGCAAAATCCATGCAAATGGTCAAAGATTTCTTACAAGTACAGCCAAAGATTTAGTAGGAATTGGCCTAGTAAAAATTGGTCCTTTCCCAATTCTGACAGGCCTCAGAGGGGTAGGTATAGACGCTCCCGAGGAAGGTCTCAAACGCAAGCCTCTTATAGACCAAGACAGTGGACTGCTTCCACCCCTAGGGGAGGAGATGACATGTCGCAAGCTCATAGAAAACAGACTCAATGACTCCCTCTGTTGGGCTGCAGGAACTTCTTGCCTGGAAGCCCCTCTCGGAGGAAAACGTTCTCTTTTTCACCTAAATTGGACTCCTGTAACCCAAGACAAGTGGGTTCTGGACGTGGTTTCAAGAGGTTACAAATTCCATTTTCATACCCTGCCAAGACCAAGCAGATGGCTGGATCTTCCAAAACATCAATGGTTAGAGGCCTTAAACCAGGTGGAAGCTCTCTTGGCTATGAAAGCCATAGAACTGGTTCCACTTTCAGAGATGGGACAAGGTTTTTACTCAAGGCTCTTTTTAGTCCCCAGAAAGCAAAATTCATGGAGACCCATTCTGGATCTGTCAGTCCTGAACACTTTTCCCGAGATACCAAAATTCAAGATGCTTACTCTACAGCAGCTACTTCCAATGCTGACCAAGAATGCATGGATGGTAACTTTGGATTTAAAGGAGGCATATTTACACATTCCCATCAGGCACGAATGCAGAAAATACCTCGGGTTCGAGGCCGGATCGAGGCACTATCAATTCTCTGCGCTGCCCTTTGGATTGTCTACTGCGCCCAGAGTCTTCACCAAATGCCTGGCTCCAGTAGTAGCTTATTGCAGACTCCAGGGAATTCAAATTTACCCTTATCTGGACGACTGTCTTATTCAGGCAGACAGCAAGGATGTCTTACTCCAGCATCTAGAATTTGTTCAGAATCTTCTCAAGTTCTTGGGATTCACTGTAAACATAAAAAAAGTCAAATTTGACACCCTCTCAGCAGATAACTTTTCTGGGTGCTCTTCTCAACACAACAACCCAGATGGCATTTCTGACATAGAAAAACAATTACAGCTGGCTTCAACTTTCAAAACCTTGGCAACATTAACTCAGCTATCTGCAAGGAAATTCCTGCAGGCTTTGGGTTACATGGCCTCCTGCATCCTTCTCGTACCATATGCAAGACTACATATGAGGAAAATACAGTGGTACTTAAAAATTGTATGGTCTCAGCATTGCCACAGTTTAGACATACAGATTACCGTCCTGCCTTGTCTTCAAAAGGAATTCCTTTGGTGGTCCAAGGCATGTACTCTAAACAAAGGAAAGCCCTTCATTCTGCCTCCAGACACGCAGATACTAACCACAGACGCCTCAGATTATGCATGGGGAGCCCATTTTCAGGGCAACTGTCTGCAGGGCCTTTGGACAAAGGATCAGAAGCTCCTGCATATCAATTTAAAAGAAATGTTAGCCGTTCAGAAGGCTCTATTGGCCTTCAGGAATCTTCTACATCCAGGACAACTACTGATACGAACAGACAACACCACAGTTATGTGGTACATAAACAAGCAAGGGGGATCTCATTCCTATCCCCTTTGCAGACTAGCCATGAATCTATGGAACACAGCTCTAGCTTGCAAACTGCACCTTCAAGCTCAGTTTCTACCAGGGAAGCAAAACTTCCTGGCAGACAGTCTGAGCAGGAACATGTCGGACCCACACGAATGGATGCTGGACACCGAAATATTCAAGATGATTACAGCAGTCTGGGGATGTCCTCACATAGACCTCTTTGCATCTCTCCTCAATCATCAACTACAGATTTTTTGCACAAGGATATTCCACGAACTAGCTTGGAAAGTGGATGCACTATCATTCAGTTGGAGAGTCCTCTCTGGGTATGCCTTCCCGCCTCTACCTCTTCTTCCAAGGGTGTTATTAAAGATCAAACAGGACAAGCCCAAGATGATGATCTTGCTGGCCCCAAATTGGCCTCGACAGTTTTGGTACCCAACACTGAAAAACCTTTGTCTGGAGCCCCCTTGGGTTTTACCACAGACTCCGAACCTTCTGTCCCAACACCAGGGTCAGGTTCTGCACTCCCATGTCAAAACTCTCAGCCTGGCGGCATGGTTAATCCAGGGTCTATGATTCATTCTCTCCTACCCAAGCAGGTTATGGATGTCATTTTAGAAGCCAGACGTCCTAGCACTAGAAAATCTTATGCAGGAAAATGGAAAAGATTTTGCTCATGGATGCAGGCTCGGGATTCAGATCCTCTTATTCCTAACATTCCATTGATTTTACTTTACCTGACAGACCTCTTACATAAGGGTCTCTCTTTCTCTTCCATAAAAATACATGCCTCTGCTATTTCAGCTCATTATAATACTGACCCTCCAATCTTTTCCCACCAGCTCATGAGACAGTTTCTCAGAGGAGCTAAGAACTTAAGGCCCCCTAGATCTCCTCCCATTCCTGCTTGGGATCTCAACTATGTTTTGGAAATGCTCACCTTACCTCCTTTTGAGCCTGCTGCCACATCTGACATCAAGTTTTTATCTTGGAAGACAGCCATCCTGTTAGCTCTGACCTCTGCCAGGAGGGTTTCAGAGTTGCAAGCTCTTATGGCTGTGGAACCTTATATTATTTTTCATCAAGACAGGGTGTCTTTAAGGACTAATCCTACTTTCATGCCTAAGGTGGTTTCCAAAGTGGCTTTAAATCAAACTATTCACTTGCCAACTTTTTTCCCACTCCTCAAAATAAAGGGGAAAGGATCTTGCATTCCTTGGATGTACACAGACAACTACATTTTTACCTGGACAGAACCAAGGACATCAGGAAATCAGGGCAATTGTTTGTTTCTTATGCTTCAAGTTCCCAAGGTAAAGCCATTTCAAAACAGACCATTTCTAAATGGATTGCTCATGGAATCAGATTTTGCTATTCACACCATGGAAAGCAAATCCCAGGGAGTATAAGGACTCACTCTACCAGAGCTGCTGCCACTTCAGCTGCCTTCCTCAGGGGAGTTCCTACCAAAGACATTTTGGAAGCTGCAACTTGGAGTTCAGTGCATACTTTTTCCAAGCACTACAATCTACCTCTCTACTCTAAGTCTAGGGCAGGCTTTGCTTCTGCAGTCTTGCAGGGCCTTTTAGCCGCCCCCTCTACTTTATGACCACCTCCCTTTTATTCTGCTTTGGGATTCAACCCTACAGTCATGACTGCAACAGTGAAACACGATGAACATAGTACAGTTGTGTACACTTACCATAAATGTAGATGTTCGAGTGTCTTCACTGTTGCAGTCTGGGTTACCCTCCCTCCTGTCCCCTCTTATTTTTTCCTTTGTGTGGTTCCCTTCTTCACCTTACTTCTGAAGTGTATTTGCAAAGGATATGGGATCTTACTCATTTTGGAACACCTGACATCTGGGGCAAGAAAAACTGGAGAACATGGTGTCGGCTGTCAGCTTTGTACTCCTGGCCCTCTGACGTCAGGGAGCATGGCTGAGCAGCCGACGCCGGACCCAGACTTTGGGATTCTGGCCGACCGAGGACTGCCTGCCGGCAGGGGAGAACCCTACAGTCATGACTGCAACAGTGAAGACACTAGAACATCTACATTTATGGTAAGTGTACACAACTGTACTTTCACTGCATGTGGACTCTGGACCCAACTCCAGGATTACTGTCCCATCCAAAGGGGTCAGTCCATCCAAACCTATCAAGCCTCAGTCTGAAAGCGTGGTACCTCCACTTCCATTAATTGCCAGGCAAAATTCTTTCCCTGTACAGAAATGCTTCTAGCTTCCCATAAACAGTCTTCCAGGAAAATTTATTATAGTAAGTGGAACAGATTTGTGTTATCGTCTCGAGGAAAAGGACTTGACCCCTTTCAGCTCTGATTAATACAGTGCTGGAGTACTTATCAACCTTACACCATTCAGGAATGTCAGCTTCTACTGTTAGTCCATTTAATAGCCATCTCAAATTTCCATAATGGTTTCAAAGATTTCTTTTTAATATCTCACCGTCTCTGCAAAATCTTCTTAAAAGCATGCAAAAAAATGCATTTAAAACTGCTCTTTAAAGAGCCCATTGAACCTTGGAATTTGACACTAGTCATACAGACCTTGACTCGTCAACCCTTTTGAGCCAGCTGCCACTTGCGATAAAAAATTTTTGTCGTGGAAAACTTTATTCCTGGTAGCCATCACTTCAGCCAGGAGAATATCAGAATTACAGGCCTTGTGTGTAAAACACCCTTATATAGTTTTTCACAAAGAGAGAGTATCTCATTGACTAACCCCTCCTTTCTACCCAAAGTTGTATCAGATTTCAGTATTAATCAGTCCATTGACCTGCCAGTTTTCTTCCCAAAATTTTCTAACAAAGGAGAATATTGTCTGCATTTATTGGATGTACATAGACAATTGCGTTTTTACTTGGGCAGGACTAAATCATTCCGGTCATCAGACTAATTGTTCATGTCCTTTTCAGGAACCAGTTTAGTTAAATCAGTTTCTAAAGTCACTTTGGTGAAATGGTTGGGAGACTGAATTTCCTTTGTCTATCAACAAAATAAAATGTGTTTAACAACTAAAGTCAAGGTGCATTCAACCAGATCAGTTGCCACTTCCATAGCCTTTCATTCAAGAGCTTCTATGGATGACATTTGTGCAGCAGCTCCTTGGGCTACCCTTCATACCTTTATCACTCATTACAAATTGGACATGGTCTCCAGAGGTAGAGCATCCTTTGGCTCAGTGATGCTCAGGAGTATCCCTCCATAGGGCCTCCCAGGACATAAAGTAGCTAGGGACTCTGTCCTATCTGTCGTGAATGAATGAAGATTGACAACATGAGATAAAGAAGTTATGTTCTTACCATAGCGTTCTATGTGTTGTCGATCTTCATTCATTCTTGACATCCCACCCTTCTACCCCGCCCCCCTCCAAAGGCTCCTGGAGGTTCAGGTTTGGTTCTCGTTGCTTGATAGGGCATTTGCTCAGACAAAGTCTTCACTTTCTTATTATTATGGGCAAAATTAATCTGAGGAGATGAGAAGAGGGGCACTATGAGTAACCTTAGCTTGAGAGTTTCTGGCTGGCCCAAGCTTGTTGTATCGGCAGATTCGGTTCCGAGGACAGAACCGAAACCCATCTGTCATGAATGAATGAAGATCGACAACACAGATGGAACATTATGGTAAGAACATAACTTCTTTTTACTGGTAAAATAAAAATGATTGTTTAGTTCTGATGTAATGATAACATAATAAAGACAAATTCTGTATATGGCATTCTGCCACCTTAAGCAGAAATTATATATTCCCACCTAAAGAAAACCCGGTATATTACAACTTGACAGCCTGGCACATTCTGATGGCCATTTAGGCCAGTTGGTGGAGACTGTCAGTACCATATTATTTCTCTGAGCAGTTTGACATTTTCTAGCAGATTTTTCGGACAGCAAGTCTGCATGTTCAGTAAAGCTGCCACCAGGTTGCTTGTTTAGATGCAACAGTAACACTACAGCTGCACATTGAGTTTCTTAGTGCCACGTCAGAATTCCCAATAATACTTTCACTTTTTTATGTAATAGCATATGTTCTTCATATTGATCTCTGCTGAAGTAGCCAAAGCTATGTGGTTATTTCCTGCATGGGTTATAACAGCTGGCCAGCTTTCAAAGTTCAATGCACGTTGACTAAAAGACAGGTTTGGGTTCCAAGCCCTTCAAAGCTTTTTTACCACTGAGTAGAGTGCTTGTTTGTGACCTTTCAAGGATCAGTGACTACCTAACACTGTTCCATTGTTGGGCAGATAAGTTCTCTTTGGAGGAAAAACATCCACATTACTTTTTTTCTTGTTCAGTTTTTTGACAGAAATCAGTACTTTGAAGTTAGAAAAAGTATTTTCCTTGACTGTCTTGTGACTTATGTGCTTTTAAAAGGGACAATACTTTTTCACTTTTGGGGTCAAATGTTTAAAACTTCTTTATCGGTGGAGAAGCTGTTTATTTTATTTTTGGGAGCTGCAGAAATTATTCAAAGTGCTTTTTACTGTACTTTTTGTGGGACAAAGTTACTTTTTTGCTACTTTCCTATTTCACTGACTATTACTGCTATTCTTCTCCAGGAGACAAACAACATTGTGGATTGACCATGGAACAAAACTGCTGGTCCCTTGGTCAGATCTTCTTCCAATTACACAGACTATTACATCAGCCAATTATGGGTGACTGCTGTAGCCAAAACTGGTTCCTCAGAGATCCCTATGGTGTTCTGCATACAACCACCATGGACTGAGCTTTTGCCACTTGTGGCTGTTGAGATCCCCTCAGTGGCCAAGGTAGAACCACTCTTGCTGGTTATGGGAGAAATGGCAGGAAATGTGCCCCTGCTTAGCCAGAATGTTGTGACAATCCCTTGTAAACCTGTTGATGGCAGTACTTCATGTGTTTTCCCTTATTTTCCTATCAGAAGAGTATGAAAAAAAATAAACATTTGGCTTGTTCTGTCTCATTTGCTCTGGACAAGAGTAATTTACATAGCTTGACTCAGGGTCTTGTGCAGGCTCTTGACCCTTTTTTGTAAGGTGGTTTCTGGTAAAAAAAAAAAAGGGATTCCCCTTTCCCAGAAGAGGTTCAGGATTTGGACTCTCCAGGTGAATGTGAAGAACAGGTAGTGTTTTTCCTTAGATTTCTGTTTCAGATTCTGAGGAGTGTATAGTATCTGATTCTCCATGTGAGGGATTCTCTTTTTGTGAGACTATGTCCAGAACGAACCATTGTTTTCAGTGGAAGAAAACTGAAGTTCACAGTCCCTTAGAAAATGTTATAATCTGTTGCAACTGGAATTTCCAGAACCTTGACCCACCCCAACCCTAAGTGCTGTCAGCATTGGAGGACTTGTTTGTCACAGCCTGTGGATTTCCTGACGTCTACTCTGCTGCACCTAAGAAAACAGATAGAATGTACCACTTTCCTCAGTCATTCAAGTTTTTATACTCTAGTCTGAGACCTGACCCAGCAATAATAGCTTAAGTAAATACAGCTGCTGCCAAACTTTTTGTTAATTCTAGCCCTTCTTCTGATAAGGATTGTAAAGCTTTTGAGATATTTGAGGAAAAGTATATGCTTCTGCAACTTTCATTTTTAGAATTCTGAACTATCAGGCACATATGTTAAAGTTTATGTGAAGGTATGAGGATTGTTCTGGCTTCATTTTCTTCTTGTGAGGAAAGTCTGCTTTGTGTAGTTTAGTTTCTTCTATTTCTCATATCACTGCTAATTGTTTGAAATGTGTGTTTATGACTCTAGATACTGCTTCCAAAGCTGCAGCCACTGGAACTTTTTTAAGAAGGTTTGCATGGTTACAGCCTCAAAACCGCAGAGAAGATGTCAGAAATGAGATTTTGAATTATCCCTTGGATAGAGATTGGTTTTACTCCCCTCTGCTGCAGAGGTTATCAAAAAGTGTGATGAAAAAGGTAGGGTGTGTCTCAGATTTTTTTCAACTTTCCTTCTTTAAAATTTCAAAGGAATTCTGTGCTCCTGCATTTCATTTTGTCAAGAAACAAAATAAACTGTCTCAAAATGCTGATAAGCAGATATTGAAAGCAGTGGCAGGATGGTTCCAAAATGAAAGCTGGAACCTCTAGAACAAAGGACAGTCAGATTGACTGTATAAGGGGCCTTTTCCCTTCCAGAAAGGCTTAATTTCTCTTTTTTGCAATAGAGTGTTTCATACAAACGGATGCTGAATGTGATCCGTCTAGGATACAGATGTCAGTGACAGGAAGTTCCTCCCTTTAGTTCTTACTCGTCCTCCAGACCAAACCCTTCTTTTCCCCCCTGTCTTACATCATTTGCCATCTCAGTGGGTAATAGAAGCTGTTCCTCCTCCACATTTAGGAGTAGGATTTTACTCAAGAATATTTTAAGTACCAAAGAAAGAAAGAAAAACTCATGGAGACCATTTCTGGATCTTTCTTTCCTGAATCAGTTTGTGATAGTACCCAAGTTCAAAATGCTTTTACTTCACATCCTATTACACCTTCTTTCTCATTTGAGTTTTCTAGTAACCTTAGATTTAAAAGATGCATATCATCACATTTCAGGAATTTCTCAAGGTTTTGTATGTCTGGATCACATTGTCAATTTTGTTATTCAATCACAGTATAAACTGTACCAATTTTAAAAGATTTCTGTTTTTTGTTATTGATAAAGTACCATTAAATTCACATAAAGGTGGAGATGAAAAAACAATGTTAGAAGCCAAAGAATGTTTATGGCAACTCAGGCTTATTGCCTGTAAACCGCCAGGTCTCAATGAACAAATAGTTATTTCTAGCATACTTAAACTTAGATCACACTTTATATGAATCAATTCTACATTTACTTCATTATTTTTAACTGACAACTTGATTAATGCTACAATTAGGCTTCAAGTATTATACTCATCAAAAACAAACATTTTTATTTATTTATATGTATATATTAATCAAATGCTTATTTAAACGACTACATTTCATTTTATATCATATTTATATATTTATATATATTTATATTTATATTTAATATTATTACTCTTATTTACATCTATAATTATATTTATATTTATACAACATGTATTTAATTTTACTTAATTATTCAATGATTTGGAATTTTAACACAATAAATATTTACATTAACACACACATTTTTACTATCAACACACTACATTTTAGGTATACTCACAATAATTATTAACTATTTATTATTTTTCAATTTACTGATTGTATTTATCAATATTGTATGTATATCAACACATTGTTTTTATATTTATGTTTTCATCAAGTTTTTTATGCAACACTGAATTTTATATTTCACTTTACCTTTAAGACTTGGATTACTGGCTATTTTATGAGCAAGTTTATTGATTAATTGTCTCTTAATTGACTCTGAAGGAAGTATATAAGGGATGATTATTTAACGTATTTTGTACTCTGATGATGCCCCATGTTAGTGGGTGAAAGCGCTAAGTATCGTTGGATTGTGGAGTGTATCATTTTTTCCATCGTTTGTTTTGGTCTGGTTTATGTTTATTAAAGTCTTTTTTGAAGAAGACCAGGACTCAAGGTTTGCTGTATTTTTTGTTTTTTGTTTACTGGTACATCTTGTTTTCGAGTGATACAGCTCCTGTTATAGCCCATTGAAGACTGCACTTTGTCCACATTTTTCCATATTTCGATGACTTGCTTATCTTTGCAGAGTCTTTTTCAAAGTGTCAGGAATTTCCCACCTAGGTAAGAGATCTCCTGCACAAGCAAAAGTCTTTTTTACTCCATCACACAGGATTGTGTTTCTGGGGTGCATGCTAGACACCTCAGTACAAATAGCTTTTCTTCCATAGGAAAAAAATAGATCTGTTCAAAGGATTTTCTACTTAGACTTCTGTCACAATGACGTAATACCTCAGAATACTGGTCTCATGGCTTTCAAGATACCTGTTGCAAGACTCCACATGAAAAAAATACAATGATAGCTAAAATTTCTTTAGTCCCATCATCAACACCCATTGCCTTTCCAAATCCCAGTTCAGGGACTTGTGAAAAGAGAAATCACTTGGTGGAACCATCACTTTTTTGTAATGCAGGCCTCCCATTCTCCCTCCTCCTCCAAAGTAGTCAATCACAACAGATGCCTAAGACATAGCTTTGGGAGCACTGTCAATGATTATGAAAGTGAAGGGTCTTGGGGATAAGAAAGACCAACTAAAACACTTAAACAAGAGAAGCTAACTGTTATAAATTGCTGTCAACTGTCTGAGTCATTTGTGGTTTAAGGGACCTCTTTCAAGTGGTTACAGACAATACCACAGTGATGTGGTGTATAAACAAAGGGAAACTATGTCTTACCTACTGTGCAGACTAGCTACATTAGCATGGGATATAGCTTTACAACACAATCTCAGTCTATATGGATCTTACATTTTGTCACAATAAAATTTTGTGGCAGACAAGCTGAGCAGGACCAAGGCAGATCCTCACAAATGGAAAGTGAATTTGGGCAGTCTTCCAAGTTTTGATTCATTTGTGGGGAATTTCTCAGTTAGACCTTTTATCTCCTTTTTAAGCAATCAACTGGCAAAAATTATTTTACATAACTCCATACAAGAAGGTATCAGAGGCAGATGCCTTTTCTTTTCTTATAAGAGGAATATACCTGGATGCTATTCCATCCTTTCCACTGATTCACAGGGTACTTTTGAAGCTTAAGATGGACTTCCCAAAGATCATTGTGGTGACTCCTTTCTGGCCAAGGCAACAGTGGTTCATCCTTCTTTTGGAAATGGCCAAGGGCAGTTATCACAAGCTTCTTCACAGACTGGGTTTACTCCCACCCCATATAACTGCAGCTGACAGTTTGGATGATAGGGTCTTAATACCTTTTATGCACTTGTTTTCTGAGGATATGCAGCAGATGCTAATGGAGGCAAGAAAATCATATATAAGCAAATGCAAAAGGCTTTCTGGTTGATGTCAACAAAACGACCAGTGCCTATTCAGGGCCAATGTTCTCTGGTTTTGTTATATTTGTGTGAGTTACTATCCTCTGGCCTGTCTTACTCCTCTAACAAAGTTCATTTCTGTCTGCAATCTCAACTTGTCTGTCCGTGGATCTTTCTGTTTCAGTGCAGTGTCATTTGAAAATGTTTTTTGAAAGGGATGCTGCATAAGAAGTCTCCCAGAAAAATGGTAACTCCTTGGGATCTTAATTTTGCATTAGAGATGCTCGAACTTGCTCCATTTGAACCAGGTTACCTGGCTGACTTGAGGTTCTTAACATGGAAAACGGTTTTGCTGATTGCTTTGACCTTTGCAGAAAGAGTGCTTGATTTGCAAGCTCTTTTGGTGGATCAACCTTGTCTCATCTTTCAAAGAGACAGGGTTTCTTTGAGAACTAGCACTTCTTTTACACCCGAAGTGGTATCCAAGTTTACTTTGACAGTCTATCCATGTCCTTGTATTCTTTCCGAAACCCAAAAATAAAGGAGAAAAGATCATTCATACCTCTGATATCCACAGACAACTGAGGTACTCTCTTGACAGAACAAAATCTTTCAGAGCTTCTGAGCAGTCTATCATTTCTTGTCCCTTCTTCTTAACATCATAACATGTGACAAAGCAGACTGTTTCCAAGGCCATTACCTTTTATTGATCCCACCATAAGAAAACTATTCCAGGCAGGGTTGTGACTCACTCTGCCAGGGCCTTGGCTTCATCCGTGGCTTTTTTGGAAAGGGTTGGACTCAAATATAGAATCAGCAGCTTGGTCTTCTGTGCATACTTTTACAAATTACTGCTAACTTGATTCCTTCTCCAGGTGTAGGGCAGGCTTTCTTAGGACCATTTTGTAGGGGCTGCTAGACACTTACCCTTTTTACCTGCCTGTTAGTTTAAGCTATGGTAATCTACTCATATAGCTTAGGCTACTGCAGCAGTGATTAATATGAAGAACATAGTGCACTTTTGTAAATAAACTTACCATAACCGTAGATATTCGAAAGATGACTGTTGAAGTAGCCGCTTCTTCCATCCACCCGCCTTTTTGTTTGTTTTTATACCAGAGTGTATTTTCTTTTCCTAGCAATGCCCTGTCAGGGCTTAGTCTCTTGGTTGACATGAAAACTCTAAAGGACTTTGTGCCCAAACTTTTCTTTTTAGACAGTACAGCTTGAGCTGACTAATGTTTGTGAGTATGGGATAAACCCTGAAGCTTTGGAAGCTGGCCAGCTGTTACATCCTAAGCAGGATATAACCCCACATAGCTTAGGCTATTGCAGCAGTGATCATTCGAACATCTACTGTTATGACAAGTTTACTTACACAATTGTATTTTCATGAGCTAGAGTACATAATGTTCAGGAATAAGGAAGTAGTGGTTTTCATTCATGTAGTGTGAAAACAAAATATATCTTTGTTTTTATACTATATATTTCATCTCCTATGAGAAAAAGTAAAAATGTGTGTGTTTATTGGGAACTGATTGAAAAAACACATCCATGAGGAAGGCCATGAAACAGTAATTATGAAGTAAAAACTTAAGCTAGAATATTGGTTATGTTTCACGATATTTCAGAAAAATGCAACCAGTAGCTGCAACTCCTTTTACATATATATTGGTCCACTGGAATGTGACCCTTTTGAAAGGGTGTACTACCTTTGACAGTGAAGTTCTCACATAAATATAATGACCACATTTCTCTGACACAAATACAATGCCAATACAAACCATGTAAGTAATCCTTCAGAAGTGATCCTGTATCTGCACTTTGCTTTCAAATACTACCTTCTCCAAAATTATAGCTATATTCTGGACACTTGATGTCACATTGAAAAGAAAATGAAAAACGTAATGGTCAGTTATGCACTTTATCTTGCTGCTGTAAGACACACACACTGCTCTTCAACAAGCCATATCATTTTTATTCGACAGTATCAAGTAACTATAAGGATGTCACATAGAGCTTGCTTCCTCACCCATACCCTGAAGCGATAGTTACCTTCTATGTATGCCTTTGATATTTAACTGATGAGAAAATTAAAGAAACAATAACTACAGTAGTTTATTGTTTCAATCTGTTGTTGGCCCTCTACCTCAGACTAGTTACATCAAGGTTTGCTTTGTGTGAATCATGTAACTTCCCACTGGTTTCATACTTAACCTGTCAGCCAAAACAAGATAACCACTTTCTGTACATATTTCTGATGTATGATTCTGAAGTAAGTCAGAGATGTAGTGTCCTTCATAATGAATTTGTGTTCATAGAGAAACGTTCGCACAGGCACACACACACACACACACACACACACACACACACACACACACACACACACACACACACACACTGCCCCCAGAAAACCCAGGTCATCTAACTATACTGTGGTGCTTTCTCATATAGCTTGCTTCTACCTGTGCCCAAACAGATAGCATTCTCTGTAATGTCAGGTTGTGTTCAAATGATCACAAAAATATATTTGAATTTGTAGCTTTCAAGACCCTTTACACTGTCACCATTCCTACCAGTCTACAGCAGAGATCATTTTGATCTGATGTTACGTTTTTTCATTTGATTCATCCTTCTGGTTTTCAGATCCAGCCAGATCTGACCTTGGCACCTTTTAGAAGCTGTGGACCTAGAGCTCTGATTCCACCCTTACTCATAATTCCTGTCTTCCTCCAAGTCCAAGTACCTCAGATCTTGTTTGCCATCTGATCAAGAAGGACGTGCTTTTGAGGGCTCGCACAAATAATTTGCAGCGAAGTTTTTTTTTTTTTTTTTTTTTCTCAGTGAATTTTTCAGTAGTTTTCTTTCCTCTTTCAACTTGGTTAAAAAAAATTATATATATGTATGTATATATATATATATATATATATGTGTGTGTGTGTATATTTATATATATATGCATATATATATATATATATATATATGTGTGTATATTTATATATATATATATATATATATATATATATGTGTGTGTGTGTGTGTGTATATTTATATATATATGTATATATATGTATATATATATATATAAAAATGTGTATGTATTTAAATATATGTGTATATGTATAGATTTAATATATATTATGTATGTATGTGTGTATATATATTATATACATATGTGTGTGTGTGTGTATATATATATATATATATGTGTGTGTGTGTGTGTGTGTATATGTATATTAATAGCTCTTCCCCATCTAATGCTGTTTACTATACTTTAAATTTGTCTATCTTAAAAGGATATTTTCTTGGTGTTATAAATATATATAATTGGCTGTTGTATAGTATTTTGTATTTTTTGACCAGATTGTGTTGTGGTCCAGTCTATATGGTACCTTTCTTTGGCAGACAAGGTTCAAGGATTCAGAAATTGCAGTCTGTGGCCACAAGATTCCTCTTCTGCACCCGCACGCATTTCAAAGTCATATGCTCCTCTTTTGGAACCAGGGCCATGCATGATCATAAGGACAAATTAGTTTTAAAAGGTGTGAAACCTCAACAAACTGGAGTTTCTACCCTGGTTTTGAATTTCACTGCTACTCCTTCTGTGTACACAGTTAAAATGGGAGAATAATCCTAGGGAAAAAGAAAGGGAGAAAGACAAATCATCCAAAAAGATGTCAGATAAGACCAGGAGACTGTCTTTGGTCCCATCAGATCCCTTGGGTCTGGCACCATATGCGAAATATTCCTTGAAAAATGGATCCGATTCCTTCTTGGATCCAATCACTGACGCTTCTTCCTCATTTCTTGCTAGAGCCAGTGAGTCCTAGGCACCATTCTCCTTTCCTGCAGGAGAGGGGCTCATTGACACCACCATTAGTGGCTTCATCTTCCTGGTCTGTTTGATAATCGAAGAGCTTTACTGAGGCAGATGGTGACAGGATGATGTGGAGGATCCTTCAGGCACAAATTCAACTAGGGGTTTTCCTGGCACCATCCATACAGGATGTTTCAAGAAAGGATCCAGCAAGTCTTCCATTACTATCTCCTGTTGCTGTCTGTCCTTTGGATCCAAGGCCCACAGTTTGAGCTGACAGTCTTGGTTTTTTTTTCAAAACAGGTTTATTGCTTTAACATATAAGAGAAATATCATAACAATTTTATACAAGTAATTAAACATAGGTATTATTATAATATTCAACAAAACAACTAAAGTATTTACAAAGACATCCACTACAATCAGATCAATTAATTAAACTAAAATACCATGCTATTGAAATTAAAATTTTTGTAACAAATTTTGTAAATTATCCCATACAATAAAATAAGATGTTTTTCTATTTGTTCTAGTCCTAATTGTGTTTATTTCCATATGGCACACTATATTCATAACATTTTTAAATTCATTGAGCGAAGGAGGTGTATCTGAAATCCAATTTCTAGTTATTATTTTCCTAGCCACTGCTAGAATAGACCATAACAAGGGAAGCTTAACCTTTTTAACACTTTGAGGTACAGGTGTGTTGAATAATATAAGAGATTTAGAAATAATGAAATTATCTGTAAAAGAGCCTGCAAAATTCATTAATTGACTTCCAGTATTCTTTCAATTTTATACAGTCATAAAACATATGAGCCCAGTCAGCATTAATTTCTACATTACATCTCTTACATAGATTATCTTTATTATTTATTTTATTCATCATCAAAGGTGTATAAAAGATCTATGTAAAAAATTCCATGTATAAAGTCTCCAGACAATGGAAGGCGTAGTTCTATAAGCAGATTCCAATATATATTGTTTATCTTGTTGATTTGGTGGGTCCCCATTAATAGAAGTGAAATAATTCCAGTATGAATCTACACTGTAAAAAGTTTCTTGTCTGATAACTTTATGTATGTATGAAAGTTTACCTTTATCAGAAACTTTATGTTGTAAATTTAATATCAAGTAATCAATCAGTGTTGGAATAGATTCTTTAACAGTTATAGACATTAAATCTATTTTATTAATGAGATGTTGTCTAAAGGTCTGAATCTCTAATCAGCAAGTTTCTCTTAGATCAAATTCTTGTTTTAAGAAATCTAGATTTTTAACTTTATTATCAGATGTTAACTGATACCAGTACTTTAGATCATTATCTATAGCTAAATGAGTTCCTTCAGAAGTAGATGACAAAAACATACCCTGAGTATACATTATAGGAAATACAATAAAATTCCATTCCCTATACTTAGGGTGCATGAATATAAAGTTACGATAACTAATAATAATATTTAATGGGTAACAAACCATATGTTTAGGTGTAATAGGTGAAGTACAAAATTCCTTTAGTAACCATAACATGGAGTTATTTACAATCATATTTTTATGTGTTAAGGAGATTTTCATGAAATGTATACTAATTAGCTCCCAATAATCTTTCCATTTTGTGACATATGACTGATCTATTAATAAAGTAATAACTTTTACAATAGAAGAGATAGTATATAAATTAAAGTCTGGAAAAGAAATACCCCTTTGAGACCAGCTATTAGTATTTCTTTAATGCAATCCTAGGTCTATTAGGTGCCCATAAGAAATTTAACATTAGTGTGTTCAGTTTCTTGATAATTATTTTTGTAGGTGGAAGTATTATTGATTGTATTAAGTATAAAATCTTGGGGAATATTATCATTTTAATAATTGTAAGTCTCTCCTCCATAGTAAAAAACATATTATTCCAGGTATTAAAAAGATTTTGTATATTAAGAAAACAGGTATTATAATTATTATATATAATAGATTTAATATCTTTAGATAGTATTATACCTAAATAAGTTATCTGACCTGAATTGGGTACATATTTAGTAAAATCACTAATGAGAATATTTTTTCATGTATATATAGGTAGTATTTTAGTTTTTCTTCATTGAATATTAAACCAGAAATACTTTTAAAATTCATCATGTTATCAAATAGAGACTGTATAGAAGAATTAGATCCTGCTGATGTAATTAGAATATCATCTGCAAAAAGTTGAATTTTGGATGTTGTATTTTCATCTATTTCAAAACCCTCTATGTCAGTACTGTTTCTGATCAAATTAGCCCAAGGCTCCATTACTAAAGTGAATAATAGTGGAGAAAGTGGACATCCTTGTTTTGTACCTTTAAGAATGGGTATTTTTTGTGAAACATATGTTCCTACCTTAATATAAGACAACGTTCCTTTGTATAAATGTTCAATTAGATTTACAAATGCATCCGAGAAGTTTGTGCACTTCATTAAGGTAAACAGATAGTCCCAACTTACTGAATCAAATGCTGAACTTATATCAAGACTAATAAGTGTTAAATCTTTCTTTTTCCTATTTGCAAAATCTATTAATGTTAAAGTTCTTCTTATATTATCAAAAGTATTTCTATTTACAATGAAGCCTGTCTGATCTATATCTATAATGCCGGGAATGATTGTCTTCAATCTATCAGCAAAGATATTCATAAACATTTTATAATCAACATTAAGTAATGAGATGGGCCATTATGAAGAACATCTAGTTGGATCTTTATTAGGTTTTAAAATTGGCGAAATAAATGTATATTGCCAGGATGGGGGGGGGTTATTAACTCAGTTTGGGCCAAAATAAAAACCTTATGTATTAATGAATATGTATTTTTAGAAAGGATTTTATATATCTCTGGTATAATACCATCATTACCCGGTGCTTTGTTTGATTTAAGCTTATTTATTTGTGTAATAACTTCTGTATATGAAATACTCTTGTCCAATAGTTTAATCTGTTGTTTATTAAGCTTTTTATTCATATTTGTGGTTATAAACTCCTTTATGTTATCTTTAGGTTCCATGTTAATATTATTATGGTTAATTTTGTGAAAGTGATTTCTAAATTCATCTAGTATTTCTGGTATACTAGAAACATTCTTCTTTTCCTTAGAGAAAAGATTTCTTTGATATGGTTTTGTTTATTCAACCTTTTTGTTTTATTTTTAAGTCTATGTAAGTATTTGGGGCTTATTGAATAAGACAAAACTTGTATTTCTCTAAAGTTATTTTAACTTTATGAGTTAAAATTTCTTTGTATTTCTCATTTAGTTTGTTTATTTCTTCAATAACTTTCTTGTCCATAATATTTTCTTTATTATTATGTTTATAAGAGTCTAATTTACTTTGAATATCTAACAATTCCTTATCCCAAGATTTCCTTTTATTATTATACCATCTGATACTTTGTCCATATAGATATGATTTTAAGGCATCCCAAACATAAACAATGGAGACTTCAGGAGTGTTATTTATGTCTAAAAATATTTTACTTCTGAAAGTATATATTCTTTATAGTCTTTTAGTTGAGTTAAGTATGCTGGTATCCTTTTGATCTGAACATTATGAGTATTTTTTATCATGAATTCAAAAACAATTGAATTATGATCAGATATAGGACATGAAATGATTTTGGAATTAATTAAATCTGTTACCATCTGGTTAGAAATAAAGACCCTATCTATTTTTGAATAAGTTTTGTATCTGTTAGAAAAAAGGTGTATGGTAATGATTTTGAATCTATCTGATTATTAATATCATTCAAATGATAAGAATTAGCAAAATCCTTTAAATGTTTTGCATTAGATGTAATTATTCTCTTTCCTATAGTGGTAGTATCACTTTCATGTAGTATACAATTAAAGTCACCAGCTAAAATAATATCTCCTATAGAGAATGATATGATCTTATCAAGATGATGTTTCACTGTATTAATACCAATTCCAGGTATCCAATATACATTAATTAAAGTGTAAGTCTTCCCATTAATTTGTATTGTAACCATACAAAACATTCCTTTGTCATCCTGATAAGACTTAATGGTTTGAGGAATGGGCATACTTTTATTCCATAAAATAGCCACTCTTTTTCTGAGTGTGCTCTGAACTAACCAATACTGTATATTTGTTTGTGGCTAGTTTATCAATATCTTTTTTCAAGAGATGGGTTACTTGTAGGAAGACTAAGTTGGCCTTATGTAAATTAATGTATCTTATTAGGCTTGCCCTTTTACATGGATTATTCAATCCATTAATGTTTAAAGAAATTCCTTTTAAAGATGTAATTTGGCATTTTTAAAACTTAAGAATCTTATGATCAAAATAACAAATAACAAGATAAGTAATGTTGCATCTCCTCCTTTAGGTGTACCTTTAAATATAGCTGTATTTATTGAATCTCTTATGGGATTTCGTATAGGATTCAATTTTGTTTGTAGTGACAATGAATGTACAAAATATATTGTGGATGTCAAAACTATATACAAATAACAATGAACAAGTGAAAATAATGTAAGGATTAAACCTTGCATCCAGCCTGGAGTTGTAAACTCCAACTTAGAGTAGTATTTACCACTCAAGTTAACCCCCTACCCTAAGCAGCAGTACGTCAGCTACCACCTTATCAATTTAATACTAGTTATATTTAACTGAAGTTAACAGTTTTCAATTCAATTATCTAGCAAGACAAGACTACACATTTGGTAAAACAGCATCATATAAACTAAAATAAACCTTTTTTTTTTTTTAAAACTGTTCATACTACTATATACATCCATGTAATATAAAACACTTGTATGCAAATAGCATTCAAATAATCTTGATGTTAGAAATCAAGAGGAGAGAAAAATAAGTTCTAACATTCATTTAAATCAAAAACTTTGGCTGATATGATTCAGACATTACATATATTAGGATGCATCTATTTTCTGTCATGTAAATACAGTTAACAGCTTCCAAAAAAACCTTGAATTGCTTGTATATGAGCATTTACTCAAACTCATTATTGCCAATAGAATAAAATATTGTATTCATAGAAATTGTTATAAATCATACTTCATAGTTAAGCAGATTCTCAGAAACATTTATATACATATCTACATACACACACACACACACATATATATATATATATATATATATATATATACATATATATATATATATATATATATACATACACACATATACACATATACATATATATATATATATATATATATATATATATATATACACACATGCATACACACATACACACATACACACACACACACACACACACACACACACACACACACACACACACATACATATATATATATATATATATATATATATACATATATATATGATCTCACTGAGTTGTATCTTTACTGAGCACCATCTTACATTGCTGTCCCTTCAATAAATCTGTCTGCTTTATATAAAATAATGCACAGCAAACACATTTTAGTAACCAGATTTTACAAACATGCTATACTACTGCTTTAAAATATATCACATGACAATTTATTCCAGTATAGAGTTATAAAATTATTTATGCTTGTCAATCAGATGAATTAAATGAGTTATAGTAATGTATATGTTTGGGACATAGGTTTTTAACACATATTATTAATCTGTAAAAAGTAAAAGGGTGTAAGGCAGAAATAAAAAAAAATGTAAGAGAAAGCTATAAGAAGTATATACAATAGAATATTACTTACTGTTTATATTAATAGAGTTAAAAATAAAACATATTATTTACTATTATTTAGTTCTAATTAGTATTAGTTAAAGCATGACAGATTATTTACAAACAAGCATAAGCAGTGTAACCGAGAAAGTATAATTAGGTAGTGTCATTCCTGTATCTGTGATGTGTCAGTGTGATATCTAGGTCAAAGGTGAGACTAGCTGCTTTCAGCTTCTCTGTGAGAATTCTGAGAGTTGAAGCTTTTGAAGTAGCTCATGGACACTGTGCATGAGACAGCCCTCATCCCAGATTGTCTCTCTTAACATTTTGGCGGGAAACTTATTAAAAACTAGTGACAAACATTCATTTAGCATTGTAAATGCATCTAAACATGACAAAACCTTCACAATGCATTCTACAGGTTATTACAGACTCTATGTAAGTGAAATCAAGCCCAAAATTATTAATAAGTAACAAAACTCAACATTTTTGTCCCAACTCAACTCCTATGCAAATCTTATTATTTACTGTGTCTATATGATCAAAAGCATTTCTATATATTAATAAAGAAAAGAAAAGAGAGTAGAAAGTAAAAGGGTGTAAGGCAGAAATAAAAAAATGTAAGAGAAAGCTATAAGAAGTATATACAATAGAATGTTACTTACTGTTTATATTAATAGAGTTAAAAATAAAACATATTATTTACTATTATTTAGTTCTAATTATTATTGGTTAAAGCATGACAGATTATTTACAAACAAGCATAAGCAGTGTAATCAAGAAAGTATAATTAGGAATAGCATTTGAAGAACATATAAACTTTTAAAGGAAAAAAATGTATCAAATTACTGACCTTATTTTTCCTCTTCAGAAAGAGAAACAAGTTAAATCACAGCTTGCCATTAAATCTCCAGATATTTTGACTAGTTATGAAACAAAACATTTCTTTGCACACAGAGAATAACTTTGATTAAATCTTTTTCAAAATATTTGTTGCTTCTTGGAAATGCAGGAACTATATTTAAAAAGATTAATAATAAAATAAAATGATGAGAGAAGAAAAAAAAAACATAGTACAAATCATTTGTTTTTTAGTCTCTTCTTCTTCTGTGAAGTCTTCCACGAAGTTTCAGTTGCCAGTCTCTTTAACGAAGGACTAGCCCATTCCATTTCTTCTATTTTTTCCAAAATCTTATTTTTTTTGATAAACAGTAAAGCAGAGTCTAAGTCATCGAAAATTTCTAGGATCATCAGGAAGGAAGATTTTAAGCTTGGCAGGAAACAGAAGGTATGTTTTAAACTGTGCTTTTTTAAGCTCCCTTATTAGTGGCAGAAAAACTTTTCTTTTAGCGAATACAATGGAAGAATAGTCATTGTCAAAACGCACAGTTGTTTCATTAATCTTAACAGGAGCTTTAGCCCAAGCAGATTTAAGAACCATCTCTTTATCAAAAGATGATAGAAATCTAACTATAACTGATCTAGGATAGTTTTTTTTAGAGTTAGTATTAGCTATAGATCTATGTGCTCTTTCGATACCAAAAGAGAATGCTTCTGGTAAATCTAAAGTTTTAGGGAGCCATGTTGTTAAAAAAGAAGTAATATTGTTACCTTCAATATTTTCTGGCAGTCCAAAAATCCTAATGTTATTGGCCCTAGATCTATTTTCCAGGTCATCCAGCTTTGTTTGTAAATGTGTATTTTGTTTCAGCAGAAACTCAGTGTTGATTTCCTCTTCTTGTATTCTATTTTCCATGTCATTCACAGCTTCTTCTATGCCTGTCATCTGGATCTTCTGTTGTTGCAGGTCCATATGTAACAAGTCTAATTGTTTTGTAGTTTTTCTATGAAAGTGTCTATTTTAGTATCCATTTTATCCATCTTAGCAGTAAGTTGCTGGACTATAATTATCAGAGACTGAAGTTCTTTCTTGATGCTGGAGTCTTGAGAATTTGTCTTACTGGAACTCATTTCAGACTGATAAACTGACAGGAAAATTTCCAAAGTAATTTCTGACAGGAATATTATTAAGATTTCCTTTCTTTTTTAGATATAGTTCAAGAACTATATAAAACAAACATATTTAGAAAGAAAATTACTTCAAAAATTAATTTTTAAGTAATTAATTCCTGTCAATGTAATGAAATTGGTGGAGCTGAAGAAATCTGCTGCTATCCTGTGTTCATCCTTGGCCATGCCCTGAGCTGACAGTCTTGTTGACTCCCACAACTTTGCTGAACTTTGCTGTCTTGACTCCAAAGCCGTTGAGTCATGAAATTGATGCCGAAGGTTTTGGAACCATCTCTTTCCCTCAGAGCCTCAGCGCTTGATAGCTCAGCTTCGTTATTGACTTTGGATCTGGGGTAGATCTGGTCGGGGATGCTATTCATATATCTTGCTTCAATGGTATGGTAGTTTTGTTGGCTCCCATCTTCACCTTGGCATTCGAGGGTCTTGAAAAGGTTCTTCCTAGGCCAAGAGAAGAGGTGCTTTCCAAACAATCAGCTCCATCCAAACCCCTTTTGGGCACTTCATCTGACTGTGCATATTCTGGTCGACAGGGACAGGCTTAGGGCTGCTTGCCATGTAAATTCCCAGTCTGACTGTGACCCAGCTCCAGAAGTCCCATCAAGGCAAGGCCCCAGCAAACAGACTTGTAAGAGGAGACATTTAGATTCCTCCCCAGAAGCAGTCACTGTAGACAGTGACTTAGATTCCCTCTAGAGGAAGTCAGTTTCTTTGAAATTTTGGCATTTATGAAGCAAGAAGGGGTTGGTCTTCTGATATACCCTCCCTTGAGGAGTATGTGTCCCTTGGGTGGTACTGTCGGTTAATGCACTTATAGACCTGGTAGCTCAAAGGGCTTGGAAGGATCCTAATATTTCAGCGCTGATTCATAAGAAGCCAGATTAAACTTTGGTCTCATCGAAGAACAGAGAGCACTGGAGCAAGGGTTCCCCAATAGATGTCTTGGGTGTGCTGGCAGCAGTAAGGAGGAGTTATCTGAGGAGAGTGCATCCGCCTAACAGGGAATCAAGAGAGTTGGACAGGCTTGGGAAACAGAATGTATGCATTAGTGACTTTCACACTGAACTACCTGGCCTATGTGATGCATTTCCAGAGAGACCTGACTAAGGAGCTCACCAAGTCTCTCTGAGGTAACCTACAGCAACAGACATCCAAAAAAGAAAATAGTGGAGTCCCAGTTATCTTGCTTAAAGTTGATTGCCAATGTATCCATGCATCTTGCTTTCTAATGCAGGTGATGGTATGTTGAGAGCAGCAGGAACTGACATAGTCATCCACTGGCACATCTGGATGTGATTGTGCATCTTTGCAGAAAGCTTCAAGGCATCTTATCTTACGCACCTTTTGATGATTCTGCACTTTTTGGACCAAAGGTTAAGGAAACTTTCACCATGAGTGAGCAGGGTGGTAAGACCCTACCAGTGGAATCCGCTTCTCTACCCTTCAGAGAACCTTTTTCAGGAAACAGAGGGGTGGTAAAAAGGTGTGGTTCAGGAACTATCAAGGGTTCAGCCAGGACTCTACTGTAGACAGGTCTTCCCAAGGCTGAGGGGGAAGCAGTTTTGATGGACATTGTCCTAGGGGTTGAGGCAGATCACAGAATCAGGGATTTCATGATTCCTTTTCCAAACATTCCTTCCAGCACTCCTGAAGGTTTGCCCACTGTCACACTCTGAAGGCAGTCAGGGTGGGGGGGGCACTTATCCCTGCACACTCAAGCCTGGCACTCCATCACATTTGATTCTTGGGGTCTGAGGATAATCATCAGCGGTTACATAATTTCCTTTATTTCCTTTCTTTAAAGAAAAGAAGGATTCCCTCAGTGCCACCAGATCAGATTGGGTCTGCAACAGCAGAAGTCTTAAAGCTGTTGGAAAAAATTGTCCAGCAGGTCCCGCCAGACCAGTTAGAATTTGGATTCTGTTTAGTTCCAAAAAAGACAGGGAACATAAGGCCAATTTTGGTCCTCATTCATCTCAAATCAGTTTTTAAAACAGACAAATTTTGGATGGTCACAGTTCTGTTCATTCTACTGCTTCTGAAGAGAAATGATTGGATGTGCTCTGTAGATCTCTGGGATGCCTACTACCATATCAAGATAGTGAGGTAATCTAGGAGATGTCCCCATTTCCGTCTGGGGACCAATTACTTCCAGTTCAGGGCAATGCCTTTTGGTCTTACCACAGCCCTCCAGGTGTTCACCAAATGCATGGCAGTGGTTGCATCTTATCGCAGACTTCTAGGGTTCCAGGTGTTCCAGTATTTAGGTTATTGATTCCTCAACACCCCAGCCAGAGATCTCCTAGTTCAACAATGGAACATCTTGCTCCAACTTCTTCAGAGAGTGGAAATCACAGTCAGTCAAAGAAAGAGCCAAGTGAAACCCACACAACAGAGTCCAGCATATACCACCTGAATTATGAGCAAGCCAGCTAGAGTCCAGCATTGTATCTCTGCGTCAAGTTGTACAACACGCTTCAGCTTCTGCAAGACTTATTCTGTGATTTCTAGGACTGATGGCTTCAGTAGTAACATTGGATGTGATGTCAATCTTCATTTATTCTTGACTTATGGATCTTGGTTTCAATCCTTGGAACTGATCCAGCTGTTATAAAGCTCGTGTCAGACAAAACAATCTTTCAAGCTTATAGTCTACCCACAATGCCCCTCCCCACATTACCTCAGATCTCATTTGCTGCTCTTACAAGACATGTCAGCCATCTCTCATGTAGCTAAGTATATTTTTATGTATTATTATTATCTTTTTCTGCTAAAACCTTTCCTAGCCTTTAAATCTTGGTCTACCCATTGTGAGGGTACTGTAATTTCCTATTACCTTTGGTAAATTCTCCCTACCATTGTTGGTAGACTTTCCTTTTTTCTCTACCATTGATACTCATTGTTAGTAGATTTTCCACCTTTCCCTGTTGCATGAGTGAAAATCTAATTTTCTTTCTTTTCTCTCTTTTTCTTCATTATTGTTTGATTTTGTCCGGATCATGGCAGATAAACCAAAAATCTCCACTGTTGGGTTTAAGCAGTGTGTAGAGTGCGGCACAAAGATACCAAACTTGGATAACCTCGATTCTTCTGTGTATTGTTTGGGAGTTTCCCATTTGAGTATAGAATGTTCCATCTGCCAGGGTTTCAGTAATCGAACTCTGGCAGAAAGGAAAAATAAGTTGATTCTCAAAGGGCTCCTTAAAACCCCTTTCAAAGAAGACTTGTCCAAGGCCAAGTCACCTCTGTGGTCAGGATCTAAGTCCTCTACTTCAGTGCCCCCATTGGCACCGGTCATCAAGAAACATAAGCACACTTCCGAGGGTTCATCTTCGGAACTGAAAGTTAAGGATGTTCTTCGTGTTTCACTGTTGCAGTCATCACACTTGGGTTATCTGCCTGCAGGTAGCCGTTGGTCAGCCGGAATACCAAAGACTTAGCATTTCTGCGTTGGATGCTGTCGCTCCAGGACTGACATCAGGTTGTCAGGGGTATAAAAACATGCAACCAACCCCATTGCATCAGTCTTTCTTGCCGAGGAGGGGCCCAAAGCAGAAGCAGTTCACAAGTGCCAGTCGGCCGCTACCTGAATTTTTCATTTTCAAATTGAATAATCCTGAAGCCTTGCATACATTAAGCGAGCATTTCCATTGGGAATGCCAAGACTATCCTCAGTCCAAAAAGAGACTCAGAGAATTTTTTGAGTTTCATCAGCACAGGCCTTTAGCTATAACCCCTGTCCTGGATGTTGTGGATGATGTTTTCTTGGAATCCAGTCTTACTCCAGTCGCATTACCTCCTGCCCCTAGGAAACCAGACAAGGTACTACAGAGTACCTGATACTCACAAGTTTCTTTACAAAAATCCTACTGCTGACTTCGAGATAATTTCCCAGGGGCCTAAAGGTATCAAGGCTACTACAGCCAAGATCCCCACCCCTTTGGACAGGGATTCCATAGCTTTAGACAGATGGGGTAAGAAGGTATATAACTTTGCAACTCTTGCTGTCAGGGCATTGAATTGCCATTTTCACATGCTGAAATACCAGCAACATATTATGGCACTTCTTAAACAAAAAGTAGTAACTTTTCCGGATTGTGCAGAAAATAAAGATTTGCAGGAGCTTATGCACTCTGCAAACCAAGTCAGTAAGCATACTTTGCAATGTGGATTTGATGCCCTAGAAGCACCTTGCAGGGCTGCAGTCACTGGCTCTGTACTGAGAAGACATGCTTGGCTGAAGGAGCAGACCTTGCCAGATCATGTCAAAACAAAATTACTAGACGTTCCTTTGAATAAGGACTTCTTCACTCCACTTCCCAGCCCTGCCCAATTGCTTGTGCCCCTAGGAGGAAGACTTGCCCTTCATGCAAAAAACTGGATGTTCATCACTCAGGACCAATGGGTCCTCAGCATTGTATCCCAGGGGTACACATTTTATTATCATTCACTGCCGATACCAAAGCGGGTTTCCAGACCTTCCTCCAAACCAGTAGGCAATGGCCCAAAACCAAGTACTTTCCCTGCTCAATATCAGAGCTATTCAGCCTGTTCCAGTAGAACAGAAGGGTCAAGGATTCTACTCCAGACTCTTCCTGGTACCCAGGAAAGAGGGCTCTTGGCGCCCAATCCTGGATCTTTCAATTCTCAACACCTTCATGGTGGTACCAAAATTCAAAATGCTTACCCTGCACCAGCTGTTTCCTATGTTAGCCAAGGATGCCTGGTTAGTCACCCTAGACTTAAAAGAAGCCTATCTGCACATCCCCATAAGGGAGTCATGCAGAAAGTATCTACGCTTTAGGGCAGGATCTATGCATTATCAGATGTTCTTCGTGTTTCACTGTTGCAGTCATCACATTTGGGATATCTGCCTGCAGGTAGCCCTCAGCCGGCCTGAATACCAGAGTCTTGGATTCCTGCATCGGATTCTGTCTCCTCTTCCATGACGTCAAGTCGTCAGGGGTATAAAACATGCAGCCGACACCATTACATCAGTCTTTCTTGCTGTTCAGTGCCCGAAGCAGAAACAGTTCGCAAGTGCCGGTTGGCCGACTCCTGAAATTTTCGTTTTCGAGTTTCATAACCGAAGTCTTCAAAAAAGTTAAGTACCCCGTTGGGATCCCTTTTCTTGCTCTTAACCAATGTCATAAAGATTTTCATTAATACTGCATTCCTTGCATAGACCCAGACGTCCCTCGCTGTCAGTTTTTTGCCTTTTTCATCCCCCGAACTATTCGTCGTCGGGCTATATTTGCAGCAAATTATTTTGGTACTCAGTATAACTATCCAAAAATGACTTCGGTAAGCCCTCCGACTACCGATTTTTCCAAAAAAAGTAAGGATAAAGACAGAGACAGACCACATAGCTCCAAAACTTCCGACAACGCTTCCATTAAGCTAGTCACCAGTCCGCCAGTACTCAAGTGAGGAGCTTTCGCAGCCCCTGATACCCGCTACTTCAGATTCGCAGGCCTCTACTGACACCCATTCAGAGTCCGGTATGCCACAAGATGCTTCTTCGACTATGGAACCTGCGGATGTCTCTACCTTGGATGGGTCCAGAGCCGCTGTGTAGGCACCAGCTTCTGAGGGTGTATTCAGGCTGACAGACTTGCATTTTAAACCGATGCCATCTTCTGCATCCAGGCCTAAAACTCGCACCATGCCTAGGAAATCAACGTCCAAACCGCATGCTCAGGCCCATATGCCTAAAAAACAAATGCTTAGAATGGCTGAAGACCTTATTACCTTAATTAGGGGAAGCCAGCCTTCCCCCTCTAAGAGACCTAGAACAGATTTTCCTTCTGATCAGGATTTTGATATTTCTGTTTCTTCTGATTACCAGGATTTGCCCTTATCTACCTATGAGGATTCTGATGCAGAGGATTCCATTCCCTCTGCTTCCCCTCCGGAAGATATATCTTTTGGTGAAACCTTGCACATTCTTAGGGAGCATTTCCACTTGGATTTACTCTGACTCCAAAAAGAGGCTTAGGGAATTCTTACTCCTTCCTCAACACAGGCGTTTAGCTATCCCTCCTGTTCTGGACATTGTAGATGGGGCTTTCTTGGAATCTAGCCTGTCCCCAGACACTTTACCTGTAGCTCCCAGCAAACCTGACTGGTATTACAGAGTACCTGACTCTAACAAGTTCCTCTTCAAGAATCCTATTGCAGATACAGAGACCATTTCCCAAGCACCAAAGGGCATTAAGGCTACTGCTGCCAAAAAATTCTGCCCCTTCTGATAGAGTTTCTAGAGCCTTGGACAGATGGGGTAAGAAGGTATACACTTCTGCTACTTTGGCCATTAGTGCTTTAAATTGCCAGTTTCATATTTTAAAGTACCAGCAGCATATTATGGGACTACTTAAACAGAAAATGATGTTGACTCCTAACTGTGCTGAACACAAAGAATTACAGGATTTAATGCATTCTGCAGAACAAGTTGGTAAACATACTTTGCAATGTGGTTTTGACTCTTTAGAAGCATCTTGCAGGGCTGCTGTCACTGGGTCTGTACTTAGAAGGCATGCTTGGCTTAAGGAGGAAAACTTGACAGATCATGTTAAAGCTAAATTACTGGATGCTCCCTTAAACCAAGACCACCTGTTTGGCAACAAAGCAGAAGAAGTCCTCAAAAATATGGAAGAAATCGCTAAATCTATGCAAACTGTTAAAGATTTTCAGCAAGTACAGCCTCCCAGATTTAGTAGGCATTGGCCTTCAAAGAATTGGTCCTTTCCAGTCTCTTCCAGGCCTTCTCAGTCCAAACCCAGGAACAGCAGCACACCTGGGTTACAGTCTCAGGCTACACACAGGACTAAGCAGTGGGGGCTCCTACTTCCAAAGCAGGGAGTAGTAAGACACCCCCCTATGGAAAAATGGCATAATGAGTTAACCTTAACTCTTCGAAGCCCTGCTCAACTGCCTGCTCCCTTAGGAGGAAAGCTCGCCTTGCATGCAAAAAACTGGGAATTCATTACCCAGGACAAATGTGGTTTAAATATAGTTTCCCAAGGATACAGATTCTACTTCCACACCCTACCAACCCCAAACGGTTGGCCAGACCTACCCCCAAATCAGTGGGCAGAGGCTCTTCAGCAGGTTCTCTCTCTTCTAAATATCAGGGCTATTCAGCCTGTCCCAGCAGAAGAAAGGGGACAAGGTTTTTATTTAAGACTTTTCCTGGTACCCAGAAAAGACAGCTCCTGGCATCCTATCCTGGACCTCTCTATTCTAAACACCTTTTTGGTAATCCCAAAATTCAAAATGCTAACACTTCAACAGCTGCTTCCTATGCTAGGCAAAGATGCCTGGTTGGCAACCTTAGACTTCAAGGAAGCTTACATGCACATTCCAATAAGGGAATCTTGCAGGAAATACCTACGCTTCAGGGCAGGCTCCATGCAGTATCAGTTCTCTGCACTTCCCTTTGGCTTATCTACTGCACCCAGGGAATTCACAAAGTGTCAAGCTCCAGCCATTGCATTTTGCAGGCAGAGAAATATTCAAATATACCCATACTTGGACGATTGTCTGATTCATGCAGAAAGCCAGGACTTGCTATTAAAACATCTGGCATTCATAAAGAAACGTTTAATCTCACTGGGGTACACCATAAACAAAAAGAAATCTCACCTAGTACCGTGCCAACAGATTGTATTCCTGGGAGCAAGCTTTAACACAACTTCCCAGATGGCTTTCTTTACTCCAGAGAAACAAGCTTATTTGACAACCTACTTCAAACTACTGGCCACAAAGACCCAGCTGTCTGCAAGGAAAATTCTGCAAGCCCTGGGATTCATGGCCGTTTGCATTCTACTAATTCCATATGCAAGACTGCATATGAGGAAAATACAATGGTATCTAAAAAGCCTATGGTGTCAATATTCTCAGGTCCTGGAATCAGTGATTGCTATCATTCCTTGTATAAAGACAGAGTTCCTTTGGTGGGCAGAGGCCTGCTACCACAACAAGGGGTTCCCTTTCATTCTACCCTCTGCCGCCCAAAGCCTAACAACAGATGTGTCAGACTATGCATGGGGGCTCACTTGGCAGGGCAGTGCAGTCAGGGCAAATGGAACCTGAGACAGATGCCCCTGCATATCATTCAAAAAGAAATGTTATAGAATTCCCTGACAGCCTTCAAAGACCACATTTTTCCAGGACAATTATTGGTAAAGACAGACAACAACACAGTTATGTGGTACATAAACAAGCGGGGGAACCCATTCGTACCCTCTCTGCAGACTAGCCATGGCTCTGTGGAACACAGCCTTGAGCTACCAAGTGCATCTACATGCTCAATTCCTGCAGTGCAGGCTAAATTCACTGGCAGATGACCTAAGCAGAAATCTCATAGACCCACACAAATGGAAACTGGAACCAAAAATATTCAGCCTGTTGAGGAACAAATAGGGGACTCCAGAGATAGACTTGTTTGTCTCCCCTCAGAACTACCAGTTGGACAAATTCTGCACAAGGATTTCCCACAGTGAAGCTTGGAAAGTGGATGCCCTGCCCTTTACCTGGGAAAGCCTCTCTGTTTATGCCTTTCCCCCTCTGCTTCTCCTCTCGAAGGTTCTGCTAAAGATCAAACAGGACAAGCCCAGGACAATACTGACTGCACCAGACTGACCATGCCAGCACTGGTAGTACCCCCTCTTGCGCAGTATGACACTGCTGGAACCATGGCGCTTGCCTCAGACCCCTTCCCTGCTGTCCCAGCAGGCGGGCCAGATTCTGCACCCTCCGCTTCAAACCCTGAACCTTGTAGCCTGGCTAATTCCTTGACCTCTCCAATAGCATCCCTCAGTAAGCAGGTGCTAGATGTTATTCTGGAAGCAAGGAGGCCTAGTACTAGAAAATCCTATGCTGAAAAGTGGAAAAGATACTGGTCCTGGAGGCAGACTCAGGGGATGGGCACAACAGTGCCCAGCTTACCTGATATTCTTCAATACTTAACAGAAATGTTCCACACGGGCCTATCATTCTCATGAATTAAAATTCATGCATCTGCCATTTCAGCACATTATAATACTGAACCCCACCCCTCTTCTCTCACCCCCTGCTAAAGCAATTCCTCAAAGGGGCCAAAAATGTAAGCCCCCCCCCCCCCCCAGGAGCGCCCCTACTCCAGCCTGGGACCTTAACTTTGTATTGGAAAAGCTCACTTTCCCTCCATTTGAGCCAGCTGTAACTGCAGAGTTGAAATTCCTTTCTTGGAAAACAGCCTTCCTTCTAGCCATCACTTCAGCTAGAAGAGTGTCTGAATTACAGGCCCTCATGGCAGTGGAGCCATTTATTATCTTCCATGCAGACAGGGTTTCCCTTAGGACCAATCCTTCCCAAGGTGGTGTCTAGTGTGGCCCTAAATCAGTCCCTTCATTTGCCTACTTTTTTCCCTAATACACAAAACAAAGAAGAACAAATACTGCACTCTTTGGACGTGCACAGACAACTTAGATTTTATTTGGACAGGACTAAGCCTCTCAGAAAACCTGAATAGTTGCTAGTTGGCTTTGCTGCAGGGGCAGAGGAGAAGGCCATTTCAAAGCAAACCATTTTTAAATGGATAGCCCATTGCATTCATTTCTGCTATATGCACCATGGAAAACCTACCCCACAGGGGATAAGATCACATTCCACCAGGGCTGTATCTACCTGTACAGCCTTTCTCAGAGGAGTCCCCTACCAGGGACATCCTAGAAGTTACTACCTGGAGCGCTGTACATACCTTCACCAAGCATTACCACATGCCTATTTTTTCTAAATCCAGAGCTGGTTTTGCCACTGCAGTCTTGCAGGGCTTAATAGCTGGCCCCAATGCTCTCTAACTTCCTCCTCCCTTTCTTAGCTTTGGGAATCAATCCAAATGTGATGACTGCAACAGTGAAACATGAAGAACATAGTACAGTTGTGTACACTTACTATAAATGTAGATGTTCGATTGTATTCACTGTTGCAGTCCTGGTTACCCTCCTCCAGCCCCCTGACTTCTCTTGGCTCTACCTTTCCTTCTTGTTTGATGTATTTAAGCTTTCTGGTTATTTGCTTTTTGATGGAGGTATACCATAACATATAATTGCTTCCCATTATGGGGACGCCTGACATCTGGGGCAAGAAAAACTGATGTAATGGCGTTGGCTGCATGTTTTATACCCCTGACGTCATGGAAGAAGAGACAGCATCAGACACAAGAATCCATGACTCTGGTATTCAGGCCGGCTGAGGGCTACCTGCAGGCAGATAACCCAAATGTGATGAATGCAACAGTGAATACACTCAAACATTTACATTTATGGTAAGTGTACACAACTGTACTTTCTCTGCACTTCCCATTGGCTTATCGACTGCGCCCAGGGTATTCACAAAATGCCTGGCTCCAGTCATTGTATACTGCAGACAGAGAAATACCCAAATTTGCCCGTACTTGGATGACTGCCTGATTCAGGCGGACAGTCAGGAATTGCTACTGCAGCACCTGGCATTTGTAAAAAGCCGTCTCACTTCCTTGGGGTACACCATCCATGAAAATAAATCACAACAGGTACCCAATCAAAAGACTATTCCTGGAGCAAGCTTGGACGCAACTTCCCAGATGGCATCCCTCACTTCAGAAAAACAAGTTTATCTGACAGATTACTTCAAACAAATGGCCACCAGAACCCAGGTATCTGCAAGATAAATACTGCAAGCCCTAGGGTTCATGGCCTCATGTATACTGTTAATTCCGTATGTAAGACTGCATATGAGGAAACTTCAATTGTACTTAAAAAGTCTTTGGTGCCAACATTCACAGGACCTGGAAACAGTCATTCCTATCATACCCTGTCTAAGGACAGAGTTCCTTTGGTGGGCAGAAGCATGCAACCACAACAAGTGACTGCCATTCACTTTACTCCACGCCACCCAGACCCTGACCACAGACGCATCAGACTATGTCTGGGGGGCTCACATGGCTGGCAAATGTATTCAGGGCCACTGGAGCCCAGGACAGATTCATCTGAATGTCAACCAGAAAGAGATGCTAGCTGTGCAGAATGCCCTGGCAGCTTTCAGATCCCTACTCTTTCCAGGACTACTGCTAATAAAAACAGACACCACCACAGTTATGTGGTACATAAACAAGCAGGGAGGAACTCATTCCTACCCACTCTGCAGGTTAGCCATGGCCCTGTGGAATACGGCCCTGGACATCCAAGTCCATTTACAAGCTCAGTTCCTGCCAGGCAAACAAAACTCACTGGCAGATGACTTAAGCAGAAATCTCCTAGACCCACAAAAGTGGAAATTGGAGCCCAGCACCTTCAAGCTACTGATTCAGAAATGGGGGACCCCAGAGGTGGATCTCTTTGCCTCCCCCTACAATGACCAGCTCAGCAAATTCTGCACCAGGAATCCTCACAGCAGGGCCTGGAAAGTGGATGTCCTATACTTTCAATGGGGAAAGCTCTCAGTCTATGCCTTTCCCCCTCTGCCCTTTCTCACAAGAGTATTACTCAAGATAAAAGAAGACAGAGCAAGGACAATTCTGTTTGCCCCGGACTGGCCACGCCAGCACTGGACCCACTCCTATGCAGCCTGACAATGGTGCCACCCTGGCACCTACAGCAGACCCCCATCCCTGCTGTCTCAACAGGAGGGACATATTTTTGCACCCACAATTGCAAACCCTAAATCTTGCAGCCTGGCTTATTCCTTGAATTCCCCACCAGCAACCTTAAGCAAGCAGGTGCTGGATGTTATCCTTGAAGCCAGAAGACCCAGTACAAGGAAATCCTATGCTGATGAGTGGAAAAGATATTGTTCCTGGATTCAGTCTAAAGGAGAAGACACAGCCCTGCCCTCCTTGCCCCTGATCCAGGATTTCCTAGCTGAACTGCTCCACAGAGGCCTATCCTTCTCCTCCATTAAGATCCATTCCTCTGCCATCTTGGCTCATTACAACACTGAGCCACCTCTATTCTCTCACCCTCTCATCAAACAGTTCCTGAGAGGGGCGAGCAACTTAAGGCCATTAAGGAGAGCACCCACCCCTGCTTGGGACCTTAACTTTGTACTGGAAAAACTCACGCTATCCCCCTTTGAACCAGCTGCTTCAGCAGAGTTAAAATTCTTCTCTTGAAAAAGAGCCTTGCTTGTAGCCATTACTTTAGCTAGAAGAGTGTCTGAGCTACAAGCACTGATGGCTGTGGAACCCTTCATTATTTTCCATGCTGACAGGGTTTCCCTGAGGATTAGCCCTTCATTTATGCCTAAGGTGGTGTTCAGTGTGGCTCTCAACCAATCCATCCATTTGCCAACCTTCTTCCCTAATCCTCAAAATAAAGGGGAAAGGATCCTGCACTCTTTGAATGTGCACAGACAGCTCAGATTCTACCTTGACAGGACTAAGCCCTTCAGAAAATCTAAGAGTTACTAGTCAGCTTTGCAACAGGGGCAGAGGGCAAGGCCATTTCAAAACAAACCTTTTCCAAATGGATAGCACTCTGCATCCATTTCTGCTACAAGCACCATGGAAAGCCAATTCCTCAGGGGCTCAGAACACATTCCACTAGGGCTACATCTACCTCTACAGCATTTCTCAGGGGAGTTCCTACCAGAGACATCCAGGATGCTGCTATCTGGAGTTCTGTGCACACCTTCACCAAGCATTATCACCTGCCTCACTTTTCCAAATCCAGTGCAGGTTTTGCTCCAGCAGTCTTGCAAGGCCTACTAGCCAGCCCTACATCTTCTCGACTGCCTCCACCCTTCCTCAGCTTTGGGAATCCATCCAAGTGTGATGAGTGCAACAGTGAAACACGAAGAACATAGTACAGTTGTGTACACTTACCATAAATGTCGATGTTTGTGTGTGTTCACTGTTGCAATCCTGGTTTCCCTCCCTCTAGCCCCCTGTTTTTTCTCTCTCTCTCTCCTCTATATGGCTATTACTATTGGTATTGGTATTTACTTTTTACTGGTGGTGTTTTCCCCACAATAACTTAGCTCCCTGTTTGGGGGCTCCTGACATTTGGGGCAAGAAAAACTGATGTAATGGCGTTGGCTGCCTGTTTTTATACCCCTGACGACCTGATGTCAGTCCTGGAGCGATAGCATCCGACATAGAAATACTGTCTCTGGTATTTGGGCCGACTGAGGGCTACCTGCAGGCAGATAACCCAAGTGTGATGACTGCAACAGTGAATACACTCGAACATCTACATTTATGGTAAGTGTACACAACTGTACTTTTTGAGGCTCTCATAGAAGACTTAATCTCCAGCACTAAAAACTTCACCAGTGCCTTCTACACTGGCTACGACAATTATTTCTACTACAGCGAGTACGGCTCCGAACTTGACCAAGGTTCCAATGTCAGTGCCAACTGACAGTCTGACCGATTCAGTGCCCATTTCATCCTCAGTGCACATGGTACCAAAATTAATGTTATCCACAGAACCCAGGTCTATATGTTCTCCATCCTTGGACCCGTTCCGTGGTCAGCTCCCCAGTCCATTTGTGGAGAGACCCAAATCACCTTCTGGTTTATCCATGAGCTCTACCAGATGTCTTTCTGAGGTTGATATTGTTAGGTTGGTGGATCATATCTTGGCACCCTTGGTTCTTTCGTCCTCTTCTCAAGCCCTTCTCCCTTCTGGTGCATTTGGTTTTCTCCATCCACCCCTACATATTCTCCACCTCTAACCTCAACTCGGGCTTCAGAGCTTTTGACTTCAGCATCCCAGATACCGATAGCTTCAGTGCTGAGACTAACTGTTGTTCCCTTGGTACCGTAGACTCCCTGGGACCGTGTCTTTGCCGTTGGGCCTGGGGGATTTGAGCTAGCTCTGAGTTTTTCCATGGAACCGACTGTGTCCCTTTTGGCTGCATTGGCAGCGGACCCTTCCTTGGTTCCGATCTGTCAGGTGGGGCTCTTGGGGTGGGGTATGACCCTGGTTCCGAATTTGTCTCGGTTCCAGGTGCCCCATCCCTCCACAGCGGTTCCAGCCTTTCAGGCTATGGAAAGGGCTTTAGCCACTGCTTCATCTCAGGTGGCTCCTGGGTTATTAGAGTCTTCCTCTGTTACCCCAGGTTCTTCAGTTCAGCCACCAACCTCTACCCCTGGACAGCATGCACCACATTTGCAAGACTTGCCTTCTAAAGTCACTCCATCTTTTGAGTCCTTCTCAGATGCCCCCAACTGAAGAGCCCCCTTGAAAAAGATTGTGTGAGAGGAATCACCTTGATTCTCCTGAAGAATCTGTCACAAAGGACACTGATTTTGATGAAGGGGAGGGTTCCCCACGGTCATGCCCAGAAAACATCTCCTTTGGCGACATTCTGGAAATCATAAAACAAAGGGGTTATTGGAAGTCCAAAAACCCATCTTTGGAGGAATGTGTGTACTTGCAGGCCTTTGGTGCTTGCCCAGCTACATTCTGGGTGACCCGGCCTGCTGACGATTTGATTAAACTAATAGCTCAGCGGCCTTGAAAGGTTCCTGATGCTGTGGAACCAGTCCCCTGGAGACCTGACAAAATCCTTACTGCTCCAGAAGGCTAACCACATTGGGCTAAGGGCTTGATAGTAGATGACATGATGATAGCGACCACCACAGAAAAATAATTTGCCGAGGAAATTATACTGCCCATCCCCCAAACCGGGGGTGGACAGATTTGGGAAATGGGTTCATAGGTTCATAGGTTCATAGGTTTATACTAGGCTATCTGCCCTAAGGCATTTATAAGCCTAGCCCAAATTATTGTGGCTTACGCCACCCCTTATATGAAAAAATACTGTGCCCATTAGTTTGTTGTGCCTCTGTCCAGCAGTGACCCAGAGATGATTCCCGGGGTAAACCTACGATCTCCCATCCACAGGTCTAGATTTCTCTTGAACAGAGTCAGCGAGGTGCTCTGCCTCACATGGACCGGGATTTTATTCCACAGCATAGGGCGTCTCTGAGTGATAAATCTATCCCTCCAGCACGTCCTATTTATATCCGTGCTAAGGTTTAAGTCGCTTGCTCTAGTGGTTTTGGTGGATTTGGATTTTTGAGGTGGAGCATGTCCATTAATTCGGGTTGGACATGGCCTTGTATGTCAGGCACATGTCACCTCTGAGCGGGCGGTATGCGACTGAATAGAGCTGGAGTTTCTTCAATCTGGCAGCATATGACAGATTTTGGAGTCCCTTTATCCTTTTGGTGAGGAACTTTTGGGGTCTCTCCAATTGCTGCAGATGTCGGTGAGATACACCCGAATGGGGCATTGTACTCGATCATTGGTCTGATAAGTGAAGAGTACAGGGAACAATGACCTCACTAGATCTGGATGTGAATCCCTTCATGATCAGGTGGGCAATGTAGAAGGTCTTTCTAACCACTTTAGCAATGTGAGTGTCAAAGAAAGGCCACTGTCAACCTGGGTCCCCAGGTCCCTGATAACCTCTTCTGTGCTTAGTGGATTGCCACCTATATGGTAGCTTGGGGTTACCTTGTTTTTCCCGAAGGGTATGACTATACATTTTTGGCGTTTAACTTCAGGCCATGGCTCTGGCACCAGCTATCTGTTTCCGTGAGTCCCTTCTGAAGGATATCAGTGTCCGATGCACTTTCCACTATGGCGCCCAGTTTGCAGTCATCTGCAAACTTTGTCAGCCAAAGTCCTCCCATGTTGGCCTGTACTTCTGAGAAGTAGATGCCAAACAATAGGGGGCCAAGGACCGAGCCCTGTGGGACACCACTTGTGACCGGCTTGGAGTCTGACACAGCGCCAGCAACTCTAACCCTGTGGGTTCTGTCCTTAAGCCAGTTTGCAACCCATCTTGTGACATATGGGTTTACATTTAAGCTGGTAAGTTTTTCTACAATACCCGAGTGGGGTATTGTGTCGAAAGCCTTTGCAAGGTCAAGGTAGGCTGTATGCATCATCAACCTTCTCTATCAGGTCCTTGAACTTTTTGGCACATTTCCCAAGTTTCCAAAGGGATCTAGTCAAGGAGCTGTCAGATACCCTGGCGGGAGCTGTGGCTGAGGAGGTACAGGAAAAAGTGGCCTCCCAACTAGCTACCCTGGAGTCTGTTTCGAACTCATCCATGAGGCTCATTGTGCATGCAGCCAAAGGGGTGACAAGGTCAGCAGCCTCAGACATTGCATTTCAGAGACATGCTTGTATAAGCCTGTGTGAGTTTGCGGAACCATTCAAGTCTTCCTTTGTCATTTCCCTCTTTGACGGGTCCTCCTTGTTTGATCCCAAGGTAAAGGAAACTCTGTTCAGGTGTGAAAAGGATGGAAAGACTTTGTCTGCTGTGGGCATACATTTTTCCACTCCTCAATGATCGTATTCCAGGAATCAAAGGAGTGGTAAAATGTGGTTCAAGAAATCCCAGAATCCTTTCCAGGACACACGTGGCTTGGACTCCCCTTGAGGCAGAGGGGAAGTTGTAGTGGAAGGCATCATCCCAGAGGCAAGGGTGTTCCACAGAATCAGGGTTCCAGGGATTCATTCGCTGATCAACCCTATCAATGCTCCTGAAGGGGGGTCCCGAGTGCTTACCTCTAGAAGCATTCAGGGGAAGATTTTCCTTGCACCCAAATGCCTGGCAGCACATAACTACTGATGTCTGGGTGCTAAGGATCATTTCCAGAGGTTATCTAATTCCCTTCACCCTTTACCCAAGATCCCTAGCAAGGCTGTCCGATGTTCCACCCAGTCAGAGTTCAAGCGGCAGTAGAAATATAAAAGCTGCTAGAAAAATGAGGCATCCAAGAAGTCTCAACAGACCAACTAGGATCCAGTTTTTACTCAAGATTCTTTTTAGTGCCAAAGAAAATGGGAGACTGGAGGCCAATTTTGGATCTCAGTGTTCTGAAAAAGTTTGTCCAACAAGCAAATTTCCGGATGGTCACAGTTCAGTCAATTCTCTCTTTCTTAGGGAAAAAAGATTGGATGTGCTCTGTTGACTTTCAAGATGTGTATTACCAGATAAAGGTGGACAAATGCTCAAGAAAGTTTCTCCTCTTTTCCAAATGGGAGCCAGTCATTTCTTATTCTGAGTGCTGCCCTTTGGTCTCACCACAGCCCTCAGGGTGTTCACCAAATGTATGGCAGCAGTCAGCACATCTGAGGCTGCTTGGATTCCAGGTGTTTCCTTGCTTAGACGATAGGCTCCTGACCGCTCCCACCAGGCATCTACTTCTTCAGACTACATTCTGAAACTAGTCCTTCAGTTAGGCATAATGATCAATCCTGTAAAGTCCCAGCTAACCCCTTCTCAGGACATGGAATTTATCGGACCTCGCTTCAACACCGTCTCTTGCATAGCATCACTTCCACTACACAGGCTACAGAAAATTCAGTCTCCGCTCCTCCCTCTTGTTTACTCAAACAAAATTTATGCTTATCTGATTTTGCAGGCATTGGGTTCCATGGTGGCAGTGATCACATTGGTTCCATTGGCAAGATTTCACATGAGACTTCTCCAAGGGTTACTTGTAAACCAGTGGACTATTCTAACTCACCCTGTGAACCATTTGGTTTTCATAGCCAGTCATTGCAAGAATGACCTATCCTGGTGGATGCACTCAGAGAAGATTCTTCTAGGCCACCCCTTTGTTCCCCCTCAGCCCAATGCCGTAGTGACCACAGATGCTTCCCAGATGAGGTGGGGGGTCATTATCTCAGGAAGACAGTCCAAGGCATTTGGTCCCCCCTCCGAGACCAATTTACATATCAATGTTCTGGAGTGAAGAGCAGTGCTTTTGGCATTGCAAGCATTTCACTCTGCCTTTCCTCACTGGATGATAGCTGTACAGTCGGACAACATGTCGGAAGTCTGGTACTTCAGCAAAACAGGGGAGAACCAACTCCTACCCACTGTGTTGAGAACCCTTTGAGTGTGGCAATGGGCTATAACTTCCAACAGCTTTCTGATACCAGTGCACATCCTGGGGAGTTTTAATGTGATTGCAGAAAAAGTAAGCAGTGCATCCTCATGCCTCAGGTGTAGTCTCTGAACTCCAGAGTACCGAAGGAGATCTTTCTTCACTGGGGTCAGCTTTGCTGTGACCTGTTTGCCTCACTCCTGAACAGCAAGTGCAGAAGCTACTTTGCCTTAATTCCCCCTCAAGGGATGTCTCCCAGGGATGCTATTCTCCACGATTGGCCCCTGGGTCTTCTTTATGCCTTTCCTCCCTTCCCTTCTGATCCCTCTTTTTGTCAAGAAAGCAATTCATTTGAGAAACCCAAGTGATCCTCATTGCTCCCTACTGGCCTCGAGATATGGTCCCCCTTCTTCTGGCCTCATCTACTACAACACCCTTGGATTCTGGACCCAGTTCCGGATCTCTTGTCCCACTCCCTGGGAATAGTACATCCCGATCTTCAGTCTCTCAAGCTGACAGCTTGGTTTCTCCAATTCCAGTAGTCACCTGGCATAATGGTATTTCTTCCCCCATGCGACACATTTTTATGGCATCCCACAAACCATCAACCAGGAGTCTCTACCTTAGTAAATGGAAGAGATTTTCTGTTTGGGCCTCTGACAATAGTCTAGATCCCTTTTCAGCACCAGTAGAAAAAATTCTGGAGTTTGTAACTGCCATCTTTACTAAAGGAGCTTCTGCTTCTACTGTCAGTTATCCTAGCAACTATTTCAAATTTCCATACCGGTATTGGGGATCAACCTTTAATTTCTCACAGACTTTGTAAGGTTTTTCTAAAGAGTACAATCCACTTGAAGCCCCCCTTTCAAAGACTCTCTTCTGCCATGGGATCTAACTCTTGGGTTACAGTTGCTTATTTCACTTCCATTTGAACCTGCAGAGACTTGTGATTTAAAATTCCTTTCTTGGAAGACATTGTTCCTTTTAGCGGTCACTTCAGCAAGACAAGTCTCCATATTACAGGCTTTATGCTCCAAATGTGTACTTAGTTTTCCACAAAGACATAGTGTCACTTAGAACGAACCCTGCTTTCCTTCCTAAAGTGATATCAGAGAGCAATATCAACCAATCTATAGACTTGCCTGTATTCTTTCCAAATTTTTCAAATAAAGGCGAGTACTGGCTGCACCTTCTGGATGTACACAGGCAATTGCATTTCTACCTTGATAGAACTAAGCAATTTAGATGGTCAGATTTTTTTTCCTTTCCAATTGCATCTTTGGCAAACCAGTGTCCAAGGTGACTCTATCCAAGTGGTTAAGAAACTGCATCCCTTTCATTTATGCAAAATTTAACATGAAGCTTCCTTTGCCTTTCAAGGCACATTCTACCAGATCTCTGGCGACATCGGCTGTTTTTCATTCCAAAGCCTCCATGTCAGGAATTTGTGCAGCCGGAACGTAGTCTAATCCACATACCTTTATTGTTCATTACAAATTGGATATCGTCTCCAGAGGGGAGAGCAAGTCTCGTTTCTGTGGTTCTCAGGAATATTCCTCCTTGAGGCCTCCCAGGATCTAAGGTAGCTAAGGACTCTATCCCACAAGTCAAGAATAGATGAAGATTGACAACATCAGATAAAGAAGTGATGTCTTACCATAACATTCCATCTGAGTTGTCGATCCTCATTTATTCTTGCATTCCTCCTGCCTTCCCCCCTCTCTTAGCCATGGTAATCCTCATTGCTTCTTTTTGGACCAGCAAGTTTGATTCCCCTTTCTCAGGCCTCATCTAGTACATCCTTCCTGGATGTTGAACTATATTCAAGATCTTTGACTCACCTTTCCAGTCAGACACTGAAGTTAACTGCATGGTTTCTCCATATTTAATGGTTGCCAGAGATGCAAGACTTTCAGCTCATCTGGTTCATACTTTTTCAGCTTCACACAAATCTAGTACTGGAAAAGTTTACCACAGCAAATGGAAGAGGTTTTCAATCTGGACAGCCTGTAAAGGGATAGATCCTTTTTCGGGTACTTTCCATTTTCTTCTAGACGACTTGTCAGATGTTTTCCAGAAAGGCTCTACCTTTTCGACAGTCAGGTTTCAGTTAGCAGCTATTTCCAATTTCTGTATTAGACACAGTAGCTTCACTGAAGATTTCAAAGGCCTTTGAGAAAGGAACCTTCTTGAGACATCCTATTAGGGATCTAATCCCTCCATGAGATATAACTGTCATGCTTCAAGCATTAACAAAACCTCCCTTTGAACCCGCAGCAACAGAACATTCAAATTACTGCTCTTGGAAGACCTACTTGCTAGTGGCCATTACTTTGGTGAGAAGAATCTCAGAGTTGCAAGCACTTTCTTGTAAATCCCCTTATTTAATCTTTCATAAAGATAGGGTTTCTTTCAGAACAAATCCCATGTTCATTCCAAAAGTGGCATCTGAAATGAATGTTAATCAAACCATTAATTTACCAGTATTATTTCCAAAAATTTCCAACAAGGGAGAGTGCACTCTGTGATTTTTTAGATATTCACAGACAACTAAGATTTTTTCTCCAGAGGTGTAATATTTGTAGGAAATCTGATCAGCTGTTCCAGGCTTTCTGTAAAGCCAGGGGTAATCCAGAGTGTTTCTAAAGTCACACTGTCAAGGTGGCTTTCTTTTTGTGTAGCTTTTGTCATTGAAAAAGTGTGTCTTTAAACAAGAAACCAGAAAGTCATTCAGCAAGGTGTGTTGCTGCTTCTACTGCCTGTATGCACTGAGTTCCTATCGATGAAGTCTGTGCTGCAACAACTTGATCCACTATCCACACATTCATATCCCTTTACAGGCAACATGGACAGTCAAGATCCTGTACACCTTTTGGCTCCACCATTCTCAGGAATATCCCTCCTTGATACTTCCCAGGGATTTTTTTGGTAGCTATGGAATCTGTCCAAAAGGTAAAATTGGATGAAAAAGACAATATTGGATACGAACATAACAATAGATCCGTGTTGTTTTCTTTTCATCCGATTCATCATCTTTCTCCTTCCAAATTTTTCACTTGGTGCTCTCCTTTGATTGAATGAACCAAAACAGGAACCTTGTTATTATACAACCACAGTTTGTTGCAACCTTTCTGGGTCACGTCTTGATGTAGATTATCAGGGTGTTTTCCTTTGTTATGAAAATGAAAATCTGTTTAGTGATAAGAAGGCATACTTGATCTGAGGTATTTGGAGGAAGAGAGGGATTATGGGTAGGGGAGGAGTCAGATCCCTGGACCCCCTGAAAGCCTTCATAAGAACTGTAGACCAATGACTTGCCTTCTGACTGTATGCAAATTATATACTGAAATTAATGCTGACAGATTTTATAGTAATTTAGGAAAAAACTCAATTATGGCAGTAGAACAAAAGGGTAACATAAGAAAGTCATATGGAACAAATAATTATTTCTTGCTAAATAAAGCCATAGTAGAGAATATTAAAAGGGGAAGAATGTGAGTATGGCATGGATAGATTGCAAAAATGTATTTGACAGCATCCCACATTCATGAATAAAGAAATGCTCACAGATTAATAAGATGATCATTGATCATTTATGTTACACTTACCATGAAACAGTGTTTTGTCTTGCTGTTAACCCATTGAGTTTTTTACTTAACAGATTAGATTATGGTTCGTTTGGCTCCCACAAAACAAACTTTTTAAGATTTCTCATGTTCTTTTCGCTGATATAGTTCATCATATGAGTTGAAAGCACAATTACAAATGGTTAAAACTTTCTCAGAGGATGTGAGAGTAACATTTGGTTTTAATAAATGTGGAAAAGCAGCATTTAAAATGGGAAAGCTGCAGCACCAAGAAAGTATACCTGGGACAGGAATGCAATGTAAAGGGGCGTGAACAGGAGGAAGTGTATAAATGACTTCTATAAAGCTATAAATCAGTTTGCTCTTCCTTTTCTAACTTACAGTTTTGGGATGATCGACTGGCCCCAAAAAGTACTGGATCGATTGGATATAAAAACAAGAAAAATACTTCATGCTTATCAAATGATGTATAAAAATGAGTATATAAATAATATATGTTCCTTGCTATGAAGGAGGTATGGGTCTCCTCAAAATTTATTACATGTATAGATCTGCAATCATGGGACCGTATACATGTTTGCTGACCTCATCAAATCCAACATAGTGAAATTTTTAAAACCTGAGAAGTCTAAGATAACGTTGCTTAGTTTAGCAGAAGCATTTTGATATTGAGCAGGAATGGAAATCAAATCAGAAGTAGACAAAAATCAGACAGCAACTGAATCCACCCCCACCTTGGGTGATAAATTACCTGTAAGATACAACTGACATCCATTGAATTCAGGTAGAAAAGGTGCACCAGTCAGTGAACAGTTCTCCGATGGACCTGTCAAAGAAAATATTTTTTTTCAACAGTCAGCAATGTATCTTCACTCTCGAACCTTAAAATGAGGGTACCAACAAGTGCTGCTGAAGGTTCGGCAGAACCAGTGGCTGTAACATTATCTATTACAAATATGCCTAGTTCAGGGATTTTATCAAGACACTAAGGCAATTTTTATAAATTTCCCATTACACAGTTTCTGTAATTTTTGGCCCTGATCTTTGAATTTCTCTTTCCAAGGTCCTTGTATTTTTGGCCTTGTTGTTAAGGCACAAATGGATACTATGGAAAAAGAGAAACACCCTCCTGAATGTTGACATCTACTCTTTGATTCAGAAAGCACCCATCTGCTGGTTGTAACGGCTGTGGCTAAAATGAACTCTCTCCATTATTGGGGAAGTTGTGATTCAGAGACATGAAACAACAATGTTGACCACAGTGAGGGAAGATTTAATTATTGGCTGGTTTGCATATCTCTGAATTTCACTTAACTATCACTAGTGCAAATCTGAATTTTCCTACACTAGTCAACACTGGTGGCCCTTGCATTGTGTTGGCATCCCTTAGTCACTGTCCCACGTACACCTGCACATAAACAAACACACACACATTGACATACCTCTTACCTCTCAATTTGTTGTTAGAACATCCCTGATCTTTACAGTTGGTCAGTAATGCCTTGGATTAAGAGTTAACATCCTTCTTATTACTTGTAAAGCGCATCTTCATACTAGACCTGTTCAATTAACATTTTAAGTGAGTTCTATTAATAGTTGAAATACTCAGTCTGGTGTCATCTAGTGCTCCTCATGGCTGTGTACCCATACCTCCCCCAGCATGGCCACGCACACATCCCCTGTCAACTGTTCAAGATTTTACAGGCACTCTTGCTGTAGCCTATCCCTCATAATTCTGGAGAGTTTCAGTCACTGAATAATGCCAGACATTAGAGTTTCATATTTGTTACTATTATGTAAAAAAAAAAAATAATAAAAACTGCTATAGTATTGGATTAGTTGGCATAGGGAGTTAATGCTACCCTTTTCTGTGTAAAATGTGCAGAGTTTGAAACTTTTTCTCCCCTTTTTACTTTGCTTTTTTTATTTTAAAACACATGGATAATATTTTAAAGTCTCCTTGCTGTATATTGGTGATACAGAGGACTAATATATTGTGTGTGAATTGCAAGTATACAAGTTTGGAATCTTTTTAAGTGCCTTTGAGGCACACTGTATAGATTGCACCTAGTGTTCAGTGTTCCATCCTGCCCAATGATTACGCAGAGAGCTATCTGAGGAGGAGCAGTTGATCTGTGATATATAGCAATAAGTAGCCATTTTTTTGCTTATTTTTAGTAGTTATTGCTTATTTTAGATATCTACAGTAATTTTATTGTATGCTGCATACTTGTACTGTATTTCATAGCTATTGGCTCACTTGTGATAAACATTTCTGTAGTGATTTCTCCCATCTACCATCCCTATTGGCATCTTATCTTTATATCTGCTGGCCTTGCAGTTGTACGCCCCTAATCTAAATTTGATCTTGGACACTCCTCCCAGTCTAGTGTCATTAACTCATTCTACCAAATACAGAGAGAACATTTGAGAAGGCCAACCCACTTAGTTTCTTTCCTCCTTTCTCCCATTCTAAAACAAACAAAAAAAAAATTGTCTGAATATCCTTGTGGTTCTGACTGTGCTTCTCAAATATTTTGGAAATATAGAGTATATTTTAGTGCAGTTATTAAAAGTGTATTTACCTTAATATTGCTACAACTCGAGTGCTCTAGGTTGCCCAGCATCTGAATTGTTTGTGTGATGTTCATCATGTTACCCTGCTGCAGTCATCACACTTGGGTTATCCTGTTGTCAGGCGGTCCCACAGTCGGCCGGAATTCCAAAGTCTTGGTCCGGCGTCGGTTGCTGTCACTTCTTCCCTGACGTCAGTGCGCCAGGGGTATATATAATGCATCCAACGCCATTTTCTCCAGTCTTTCTTGCCGCGCAGTGCCCGAAGCAGAAGCAGTTCGCAAGTGCCGGTCGGCCGACTCCTGAGATTTTTGAAGTCGAATTTCAGATCTGAAGTATTCAATAAAGCTAAGTACCCCATTGGGAAAACTTTTCTTGCCTCAGACCGATGTCAGAAAAAGTTAATAATTGGATTTCTTGTGGGAAGCAAATACCTCATAAAGATTTTCACTCTTACTGCATACCTTGCCTAGGCCCAGACCACGACGTCACTGGTTGTCGTTTTTGTGCTAGGTTTAATAAGCGTACTATAAAAAGACATTTTGATTTTGCACAACACTATTTCGGTAGAAAATTTAACTACACAATGCCGTCGGAGCAACTGACTACCGGCGTGCACAAAAAATGCAAGGATAAGGACAGGCAGCCTAGGCCCAAGCCAGACTTCGAGGCCTCTGCTGGACCGGTCTCCGGTTCACCGGTCTTCAGTGAAGCTCCGACGCAGCCCCTGACTACCTCAGATTTGGAACCCGAGACTGCTTCGGAGCCTTTGGCCGAGAGTGCTAGGCCGACGCAGCCATTTTGTTCAGCCCCTACCGACGACTCTGCAGTAAGAGATGTTGGTGCTGCAGAAACACCTTCGGTTTCTGAAGGCATATTCAGACCGACGACGCTCACCATAAAAACGTATCCTAAGCTTAAGACTCCTATTAAACCTAAAAAGACTGCACTTCAGTCTCCAGTTCAAGGCCCCATGCCTAAGAAACAGATGCTTAAAATGGCTGAAGATTTGATCTCTTTAATCAGGGGTTCCCAACCCCCACCTGACAAAAGGCCTAGACAAGAGGAAGATTTTGCCTCCTCTGATCAAGTGTCTATTTTCTCAGGCTTCTCTGAGGATCAGGATTACTCTCCCCTTATGAAGATTCTGATGCTGAGGATTCTATTCCCTCAGCTTCTCCTCCTGAAGACTACTCCTTTGGGGAAACTTTACACACTATGAGGGAGCATTTTCACTGGGAAGATCAGGGCTACTCTAACTCAAAGAAAAGGCTCAGTTTCTTTTACTCCCCCAGCACAGACCACTTGCCACCCCCCCCCAGTTTTAGACATTGTGTATCATGTTTACTTAGAATCTAGTTTGAACCCAGATTGTCGGCCTCCTGCTCCAGTCAAACCAGACAGATACTATAGAGTGCCTGATTCACACAAATTCCTTTATAAAAGTCCTGTTGCTGATCCAGAGACCATCCCCCAGGGTCCCAAAGGGGCTAAGGCTTCTATGGCAAAAAATCCTGTACCCTCTGAAAAGGACTCCAGAGCACTAGACAGGTGGGGGAAAAGGTTTACACCTCAGCCACTCTAGCTATGAGAGCACTAAATTGCCAATTTCACATGCTAAAATATCAGCAATTTCTCATGTCTCAGCTAAAACAAAAAATGAGCACACTCCCTCGACAGTCTGAATTGAAAGAAATGCAGGATCTGTTGCATGCAGCTGAACAGGTGGGCAAACATACTTTACAATGTGGTTTTGATTCTTTGGAGGCTTCCTGCAGAGCAGCTATCACTGGGTCTGTTATACGTAGACATGCTTGGTTAAAGGAACAAACTCTGCCTGATCATGTTAAAGCAAAGCTTCTAAATGCTCCCTTACAGCAGGATGTTCTCTTTGGAGTTAAGGCAGAAGAAGTCTTAAAGAAAATGGAGGATAAGGCAAAATCTATGCAGACAGTCAAAGATTTTGTACAGGTACAGCCCCCTCGCTTCAGCAGAAATTGGCCAACTAAAAATTGGTCCTTTCCAGCTACTGACAGACCACAGAGGGGTAAATACAGACGTCCAAGAGGCAGAGGACAACCACAAGCCCAATACAAACCTCGACAATGGGGCACTGCAACACAGAAGGGAGGAGAAGACAGGCCCTAATCCACCAGAAGGCAAACTCAATGACTTGCACCTCATCTGGGCAAGCAACAGTCTCTTGGCAGCTCCCTTGGGAGGAAAACTCGCACTTTTTTCAGACAACTGGCACATTGTCACAAAGGACAAATGGGTCCTAGACATAATTTCACGTGGATACAGATTCCATTTCCACACCTTGCCAATGAAAAGAGGAATGCCAAACCTGCCACAAAATCAATGGGCAGAGGCACAAAAACAAATTACAGCTCTCATGGATATGAGAGCCATTCAACTGATACCTACACGAGAGCAAGGCCAAGGATTTTATTCAAGACTCTTTCTAGTCCCCAGAAAGGACAATGCCTGGAGACCAATTCTGGACCTTTCAATTCTAAACACCTTTTTACAAGTACCCAAATTCAAGATGCTAACACTGCAGCAGCTTTTTCCCATGTTGGGCAAGAAAGCATGGCTAGTAACGTTGGACCTCAAGGAGGCATACCTGCATGTCCCTGTCAGATAAAGTTGCAGAAGATACCTCCGTTTCATTGCAGGTTCAGCCCATTACCAATTCTCTGCACTGCCCTTTGGCTTATCTACTGCGCCCAGGGTCTTCACAAAATGCCTGGTACCAGTAATTGCATACTGCAGACAAAGAGGAATTCAAATATACCCATACCTGGACGACTGCCTCATTCAAGCAGAAAGCAAGGACATCCTCTTACAACATCTGGCTTTTGTAAAACATCTTCTAAGTTGCCTGGGGAACACAGTAAACGAAAAGAAATCAAAACTAGTACCCTCACAAAATATGACATTCCTGGGTGCCAGCTTGAATGCAATGGCCCAGAAGGCTTATCTGACGCCAGACAACTACAACTGACTCAATATTTCAAAACAATGGCAACAAAGACCCTACTCCCTGCAAGAAAAATTCTGCAGGCCTTGGGCTTCATGGCATCTTGCATACTACTAATACCATTTGTAAAGCTGCATATGGGGAAATTACAGTGGTACCTAAAAAGTGTATGGTCTCAACACAGCCACAGCTTGGACACAATTATATCTCTCATTCCGTGCCTACAACAGGAGTTTCTGTGATGGTCACAGGCATGTCACCTCAACAAGGGTCAGCCTTTCACCTTGCCCCCAGCCAGGCACACTATGACAACAGATGCATCGGACTATGCCTGGGGGGCACATATGGCAGGACAGTGCATTCAAGGCGTATGGACTGCAGATCAAAGAAATCTGCACATCAATCAAAAAGAGATGCTAGCTGTACAGAATGCTCTGACAGCCTTCAAGAACCTATTGCATCCAGGACAACTTACAATAAGGACGGACACCACCACAGTAATGTGGTACATAAACAAACAAGGAGGTACACACTCCTACCCCCTATGCAGACAAGCAATGACCTTGTAGAACACAGCACTGGCTTACCCAGTTCAGTTACAAGCTCAATTCCTGCCTGGAAAAAAGAAAATATTGGCAGACGACCTCAGCAGAAACATCATGGATCCCCACGAGTGGAAGCTGGATCCACAAGTATTTGCAATGATAACTCAAAAATGGGGCCTTCCAGACATAGACCTGTTTGCCAGCCCCCAAAACTATCAGCTAACAAAATTTTGTACAAGGACACTTCACCATCAAGCTTGGAAAGTGGACACACTCTCATTCAGTTGGAAAAACCTGACAGTATATGCCTTCCCTCCATTGCCTCTCCTCACAAAGGTGCTACTGAAAATCAGAAAGGAGAGACCACGACTGATGCTCATAGCCCCAGACTGGCCACGCCAGCACTGGTACCCGCTATTAAGGAATATGGCCCAAGGCCCACCTTGGATTTTGCCACAAATTGCTCATTTGCTCACACAACAAAACAATCAGATTCTACACAGCCAGCTCAAAATCTTAAGTCTGGCTGCATGGCATATCAACTAAGCATCCAGCCAGCTCCTCTTTCACAAGCAGTTATGGAGGTTCTTCTGGAAGCTAGGAGGCCCAGCACCAGGAAGGCCTACTCGGACAAATGGAAAAGATTTTGCGCCTGGAACCAAGCTAAAGGCCAAAACACACTTCAGCCTCACATGCCTCAGATTCTACAGTATTTAACTGAGATGTTGCACAAAGGACTTTCTTTTTCTTCCATTAAAATCCATGCTTCAGCTATGTCAGCCCACTACAACATGGATCCACCCTTATTTTCTCATCCACTTCTAAGGCAGTTCCTCAGAGGGGCAAAAAAGATTAGACCCCCCCCCCAGGAGAGCACCTACACCAACATGGGACCTCAATTTTGTTCTGGAAAAACTTACGCTACCTCCCTTTGAACCAGCTTTCTCTGCAGATCTACAGTTTCTATCATGGAAGACTGCCCTGCTGCTAGCAATAACTTCAGCTAGAAGAGTCTCAGAGCTGCAGACACTAATGGCAGTGGAACCTTTCCTCATTTTCCATCAAGACAGAGTTTCTCTACGTACTAATCCTTCCTTCATGCCTAAGGTGGTTTCCACTGTGGCTTTAAATCAAACCATTCACTTACCCACCTTTTTCCCAAATCCACAGAACAAAGGAGAAAGACTCCTGCATTCCTTGGACATTCACAGGCAACTTCATTACTATTTGGATAAAACTAAGGTTTTCAGAAAATCTGACCAGCTCTTTGTATCCTATGCTACAGCTTCACAAGGGAAGGCTATATCAAAACAAACCATTTCCAAATGGATAGGACATTGCATTTGGTTTTGCTATACCCATCATGGAAAACGAGTTCCTGCTACCATTAGGCCCCACTCTACCAGAGCAACAGCTACATCTACAGCCTTCCTTAGGGGGGTTCCAACCAAGGAGATTCTGAAAGCTGCAACTTGGAGTTCAGTACACACCTTTACCAAACACTACTACTTGCCACTTTACTCTAAGACTAGAGCTGGCTTCGCCACTGCATTTCTGCAGGGCCTTCTAGCCTCCTCTAACCCTCTATGAGTCCTCCACCCATCCTTAGCTTTGGGATTCTACCCAAGTGTGATGACTGCAGCAGGGTAACACAATGAAGATAGTACAGTTTTGTACCTACCATAAATGTGGATGTTCGAGTGTACACCCTGCTGCACTCCAGGTTACCCCCCCCCATCCCCTCTGATCTAACTGACTAAATCTCTACAAAACCTTCCTGATGTATTTGCTTATAGCTAGAGGGATTTTGTGTTTGTGCTAAAACTTCATAAATTGGTACTAATTACTGACCACCTTTTTGGGGGGCACCTGACATCTGGGGCAAGAAAAACTGAAGAAAAGGCGCACTGATGTCAGGAAAGAAGTGACAGCAACCGACACCGGACCAAGACTTTGGAATTCCGGCCAACTGCGGGACCGCCTGATGACAGGATAACCCAAGTGTGATGGCTGCAACAGGGTGTACACTCGAACATCTACATTTATGGTAGGTACAAAACTGTACTTTTTTTAGCTGCTTTTCTGTATATATAGATTTTTCTGTATATGTAGACTAGCTACTTATTCTACTGTATTACTGCCTCTTAAATCGTTTTTCAGTTGTGCACTTGCCTTGCTTCATTTAAAAAGTTTTAAATTTCTAATTTTGTAGAGTTTTAATTGTATTTACTGTTTAGGGCTACACACTTTTCTGTGTTTATTTAGTGTATTATTGCATTGTTTAGCCTGTTTTAACCAAAAAAAAAAACTATTGTTTGCTCGTTTCCTGCCTTTCCTAGCTAGTATAGTCTATATCCCAGGCTTTGCTGGTTTCAGGACTTTACTTTCTGTGTTCAGAGCTATCCAGACCTTGCTGTAGTAGAGGAAAGTCCTACTGCTTACCAGTGGGAGTTGTGAGCATTGTACTGCCTGTCTAACACTAGAGGAGTGGTTTCTAGCTCTGAAATTGTAATTTTAGCCATTTTGGGCTTATTTCTATCCCTTTCAACTTTCTGGCTTAAAAACATGCGTGTTTGTGCATATTTCGCATCGTGCAGCACCGCCGGGCTACGGTTAAACTATTCCAGGTGCCATAAAGTCTACTCTTCAAATTCTCCCTTAGAACTAGCTGGTTTCTCAGTAGTAGCACTAAAATCTGAGCCCCTGTGTCTAGCAATTGCTCTAGAACCTGTTGGAAAGCACTAGGAAGCCTTAAACTGATACAAGCACTCAACTCTCCTTGTTAATAAGGAGAAATTAATCCTAGGCACTAAACAGCCTGTAATTGCAAAGTACTTTGCAAAGTTAAGGGAAAACAGCTCTTGTACTTTACAAAAAAACACCTAAACAGGCATGTCCAAGGGTCAGCTTCCAGTGATTTCTCCTGTCCACCTGGTGAATCTGGGCATACTGGGGCAATGCAGCAACTGCCTGATATACACAGACAACCCTCTCCTCCTACCACCCAACACCACAACCTGCGAGAGATGCACTTACATAGCCCAACTGGAAGCAAAGCTCTCTCCAGCCAAGATTGTGCTAGACAGTCGAGAGGAGAAGGTTAACACCTGCACTAGACCTCAAGCAACACATAGCCCTTCATAACCCACACCATCAACACCCACACATAGCAACACTAAACCCACATATGCAGAAGCCCTTAACATTAACATGCCCAGGCAACAAGGACCTCCGAAGCTTAAACGCAAGCAAACACCAGTCACAACCAAAATGACACATAGCTCACAACACCAGTGTGCCACCCAACAACATCCTCCAAGGCAAGACAATTTACCCAACACTTTAGTCATAGGTGACTCTATAGTCAGGCACACTGATGTCCCACTCACCAGGCTGAACAAGGAGAAAATTATAGTCAGCTGCCTATTGGGTGCCAGGATCTGCCACATAACGCATGCACTCAAGTCACTCCACAACAAGTACAAATATGACTCTGTCACTGTCCATGCTGGAGTGAATGACTTGAGACGTACCTCCTTGGACTACATGAAAAGAGACATGGAAGAGCTCTCGGATCATGTGGCCCAGGCAGGTATGACCCTAGCCCTGAGTAGCATCCTGCCTTCGCCCAGAATGATACCACACTATAAGGACAAAATGTTTGACTTCAACAATTGGCTAAGCTTCTGTTGTCATTCAAAGGGGATCCAGTATCTGTCTGCCTGGGACGACCTGATCGACAAATCACGATGCTTTGCCAGAGATGGTCTGCACCTGTCACCCGGGCGATTCAGGTTATTGGCTAAAGCTCTTGCCACCCCTATAGTGCCTTTTTAGGCAAGGTTCAAAGGACAAAACCATCACCGTAACAGGTACAAGCATACAAAATCTGAAGGTAATGCTATCAATGCTAGAAGTCTAAACCTTAAAATGCACTCTCTCGAGGCACTCCTAAAAATGGAGAAAAGCTATATTTGTGCAGTAACTGAGACCTGGTTCAAGGCTCCAGAGAGTACCCCTGCAATACCAGACTACAACTCTTACCACACTTTTCAGCCATATTCACACCTCTAGGCTAGTTGCCCACCACAATGCATCTGAAATTCTCCAGGTGCAACTAACACTGGGTAAGACTGCAGTCCAAATTGTAACTTGCTACAGATCCCCCACCATGCTCCAAGATTCTCACTACACCTTTCTAAACATACTGAAAAATATTAAGATACAACCAAACACCCTAATACTGGGTGATTTCAACTACTCTGCCATTAACTGGGAAAACTACTCCGGTACCAACACCTTTTCCCATTTGTTCTTGGAATTCATAAATTCCAATGCCCTGGATCAACTAATCCATTGTCCCACCAGGGGCTCCAATATCCTAGACCTCATCATTACCAACAAGAGAGATAGATGCTCCACACCAGTGGTCACCCCCTCCTTGGTCAGATATGACCATAAGCAAATCACCCTTGACATCCACATCCCACCCCCACCCCCAATAAGGAAACCTCCATAAAAAAACTTCTCCAAAGCCAACTTCATGCTGCTCAAGTCAGAAGTGACAAACTTCATGACACCCATGCAGATGGGAGCTGAAAGTTCGACTGCTGAATTCTACACTAAGGCACTTTATGAGCACATCCACTTGTGCATGAATTGTGCCATCCCAAATAGAACCAAGACGCTCTCCTCCAAAAAAAGGAAGCCAATCTGGTGGTCCCCTGCCATAAACAAACTGTACAACAGAAGGAAGAAACTGTTGCAGAAAAGAGGAAAATCACAGGATGCCAGCCTCAGTAAGAAGCTGAGATCCCTCATAAAATCCTTCAAAGCTAGTTCCGAAAATAAAATTGCCAAAGATTCCAAAGACAACCATAAGGCATTCTATAGTTATGTCAAGAATCTAAATGGCAATGCTCAGATTGCTCTGAGCTACAACAGAATGGCATTAAATATACTGATCCCAAGGATATTGCCAGTATCCTGGCAGATCGATTTAGTGCCAACTTCACCCCCCCCTCACCTCCTAAAGGGCCCATCTCAATACCAAAAGATTGCAAATTCCAGTCATCATGACCACACAGGTAGAAACCGCACTCTCCAAAGCTAAGAATACAGCATCCATGGGACCAGATGGCATCCTGGGCTTACTACATGAACTACAAAATAAACTGACACCTCACCTAAGTGTCATGTTTAATCATAGCCTCACCCCAGGCTTTATGCCCACTGAGTGGTGCACAGCTACATTTATCCCACTCCACAAGGGGGGATCCACCTTGGATCCCAGGAACTACTGTCCCATCAGTCTGACGAGCCTGATCTGCAAGGGCATGAAATGCATTATCATGGAACTTATAAACAAAGACATCGGCAACCTTCAAACACTGGACCCCACCCAGTTTGGGTTCGTGAAGGGTCAATCTTGTCTCCTGAACCTGATTGACTTCTTCGAATCAGTCTCCAGAGCTGTGGATGAGGGTAAGGCGGTCCGCACAGCCTATCTGGACCTCACCAAGGTCTTCGACACCATCCCCCACTCTGGAATCATAGATAAACTTACTAAGCTAGGCATAAATCCCTATGTCACTCGATGAATTGACAACTAGCTTACTGACAGAATCCAGACTGTAAAAGTAGCTGACTTCAAATCCAGCTCCAGACAAGTGACAAGTGGAGTACCTCAGGGTTCAATCCTGAGACTGCTGTTGTTTGGCATCATCTACTTTGAAGTACAGGCCAACACTAAGGGACTCTGGCTAACAAAGTTCACAGATGACTGCAAACTAGGAGCCATTATTGAATCCTCAAATGATGTGGATATTCTACAAAAGGGCGTTACAAAAACTTTCTTGGTGCCAGAGCCATGGGCTCAAGCTTAATGTCAAGAAATGTATAGTTATCCCCTTTGGGAAGAAACATGTACCCGTGAATTACCACATAGGTGGCAGTACACTAAACACCGAAAGTGTGATGAGAGACTTAGGGAGACAAGTGGACAGTAGTCTCACCTTTGATAACCACATCACCACAACAATCAGGAAATCCTTCTATGTGGCACACTTCATCACTAAGGGCTTTTCATCCAGAAAAAAGGAGGCCATTGTTCCACTGTGCTCATCCCTCATTAGTCCCATTATAGAATACAACGCTTCATTTGGTATGTCTCTCACAAGACATCTGCAACAGCTGGAAAGGCCACAGAAATACCTCACTAAAAGAATCACAGGCCTAAAGCAGATGCCCTATACTGACCATCTAAAAAAAACTCCAGCTATGCTCTGTGGCATATAGTCTACTCAGAGGTGATCTCTGCTTAACCTGCAAGGCCATGTCAAACCCTAAGCTACTGGACATGCTCCACTTAAAGAAATCCCAATCCCTCAGAGCCACATGCTCCAGGGATCTAATCATTATGATCTTGTCATCATAATGAACAAAACATGCTGGAGGGATAGGTTCCTGACCCAGAGACTCCCCAGACTCTGGAATAGACTGCCCATACATGTCGAGCAGAGCACCTCCTTTGCCCTCTTCAAAAGTAACCTTGATATTTGGATGGGAGATAGGAAATTCACCTTGGGGATCACACTAGACAGGAGTCCAGGGAAGTATATATTGTGGGAAGAAATAGCCAGGGAATTGTTATGGCTAGGCTTGTATAGGCCTAGGGCCGATAGCCTAGTACCAACCTATGAGCCAATGTCTTGTATGCTGCAAAAGCATTGTTATATAATTTTTAAGTACTTTTAAGGAACAATGTCAAGAGTTATCCCTGGTGTTTAGTGCTTGCTCAGTGTTGCAGGATTTACTCAGTGTGGAGATATGAAAGTCTCCCATTCCATACACATTCACACATTCAAGCACTCGCACCTTACACCTATCCTGCCTCAGCTTGCACTCACACACACATACCAGCACTGCATGTCTCCCCAACTCCCCATCACTGACCTCCAACACGATTGAGTGAGCAAGTCTAGAGATCTTAGTATATTCTGTAATATCAACATAACAGTTGGGAGGGACAGGTATATCTCGCAGAGGATAGTGTTGTTCTAGAACTAACTTCCCACCCACATAAAACAAAGGTCATCCTTGTCCATATTTAAGGGCATCTTGGATCTACTGACGAGAAACAGAAAATGTACCACAGGACTGCCCACTGTACTACTAATGGACAGAGGTAACTCCTAAGTGCTTTATACCATGTGGGTGTCATCAAATTATCTATGGTATGATCCCAGTTGTTCTAATTAGGGGTAATGTATAATCACCAGCCATGAGATGAGTAAGGACAATCTAATATCAAATGGGATAGGTTATTTCAAGTCCCAAAAGGGATATCAGCTAAGCATAAAATGGCCCACTAGGGCAGCTTGCCTAGTACTTAACTATGAGCATGAGCTTTTGGCCATGTTAATTGACAAGGACAGACCTTGGTAACTTGTGCAACTGATTATTTTTTCTGAATTGCTCAGCTGTGTAAAATGCCTTACCATAGGCATTTCTGGGGGACAGCATGTGGCTGAATAACATAGGTTGCTCTCCCAGAATGCGTCATTAGCATTTGTCACATAGACAGCTGGCCCCTAGGGCACTCAGCCGCCCCACCAGATGTCCTTTAAGAATGCAACTGCAGTCATAACATATGTGTTGTCCTGCCTCAGGCAGCCCTCGGTCGGCCGAATTCCAAAGTCTGGGTCCGGCGTCGGCTGGTGTTGCCTCCTCTCCGACGTCACAACGGCTGGAGTATAAAGGCATCAGCCGACGCCATCTTCTTCAGTCTTTCTTGCTGCGCGGTGCCCGAAGCAGAAGCAGTTCGCATGTGCCGGTTGGTCAGCTCCTGTGTTTTCAGTACCGAAGTCATCTAAAAGCTAAGTACCCCGTTGGGGAACATTTATTCTTGCCTCAGCTGATGTCAGAACAAATTGAGAAAGTTAATAATTGTTTGTCTTGTGGTAAACAAATACCTCATAAGGACTTCCATTCTCTCTGCCTTCCTTGCCTGGGCCCAGACCACAACGTCTCGGCCTGTGCTGCCTGTGCTTGCTTTAACAAGCGCACTCTCAGGCGCCGGGCAGAATTCGCTGAGGACTTTTTCAGCGAATCTTTTGCGTATATCATGCCGTCGGATCTACCGACAACCCAATCTGCTAAAAAACGCAAGGACTGGGACCGACACCCTTGGGCCGCGTCCACTACCGATGCCACTCCTAAACCCTCTGCTAAAGCTCCGGTCCCTTCGGAAGTGGTAAATCCACCGCTCCAGGCCGACGACACAGCGTTAACATGACCTTCGGTCTCGGAGATCTCTCTGGTGCCGGTTGTTGATTTTCCTCTGGAAACCGAAGTTCTGGATCTACCCGACACCATTTCTGTGGACAAGGTTACGTCTGCACGTGGGGCTGCTAGGCCTCTGGTATCCATGTCCATCAAGGCCTTTGCACGTGCTAAGGCCGCCAGTCAGGCCAAGGCCCATCCTAAACCTGCTGCCCAGACCCCTTCATCTGATAAGCAGATCATGTCTCTGGCTGCAGATCTTATTTCCCTTATCAGGGGGACTCAGCCTCATCCAGACAGGGGTTCTCAGCCTCCTGCAGAGAAAAGGCCTAGAACAGAGCAGGCAGATGACCTCTCTTCGGATGAAGCCTCTGGGGATTTTGAGCATTCTGATAGCCAAGAAGAATCCTTCCAGGCCTACGAGGACTCGGATGCTGAGGAATCAGTTCCCTCTGCCTCCCCTCCAGAGGATTTTTCTTTTGGTGAAGTCCTGCATTCCATGAGAGAACATTTTCAATGGCAGGGTCAGGAATTCTCTGACTCTAGGAAAAGGCTTCGTACCTTCCTCAAGCTCCCTCACCACAGACCTTTGGCTATTCCTCCTGTTATGGATGTTTTGGATGATGTTTTCTCTGACTCCAGTGCTAACCCTGACTCTCTTCCTCCGGCTCCTGTCAAGCCTGACAGATATTATAGGGTCCCTGACACTCACAAGCACCTCTTCAAGGCCCACTCTGTGGATCTAGAAACTATTTCACAGGGCCCTAAGGGAGTGGCTACCTCCTCTGCCAAAAACCCTCTGCCAGCGGACAGAGAAGCTAGGTCCCTGGAGAGATGGGGTAAAAAAGTATACACCTCTACTACCCTAGCCATGAGGTCCCTTAACTGCCTTTTTCACATGTTTCAGTACGAAGATTTTCTCCTGGATGATTTACAGAAAAAGTTAGCCTCTCCTGAGCCTATTGATAAAAAGGCATTACAGGATCATATACATAGCACTCAGCAGGTTAATAACCATTTTCTTCAGTGTGGTTATGATGCACTGGAAGCTTCATGTAGGGCAGCTATGACTGGGGCTGTGATACGTAGACATGCTTGGTTAAAGGATCAGTCTTTGCCTGACCATATTAAAGTAAAGGTACTTGATGCACCTCTGGAAAAACAGAAGCTTTTTGGTGCTAATGCACAGGATGTACTGAAATCCATAGAGGAAAAAGCAAAGTCAGTACAGACAGTCAAGGATTTCCTTCAGGTTCAGCCACCCAGGTTCAGCAGAAACTGGCCCTCAAAGAATTGGTCCTTCCCCGGCTCAGACAAGTTTCAAAGGGGAAAAAGCAGACGTGCCCGAGGTAGAGGGCAATACAGAGGATCTTACAGGGGCCGCCAATGGCAACCTCCAAATCAAAGAAGTGGCGCAGACAGTTCAGCTGCACCACAAGGACAATCACAATGACTTGACTTTTGTACCGCCTACAAAGGATCAAAGAGAAGCACCTTTGGGCGGAAAATTATCCTTATTCTCTCAAAACTGGCATATTTTAACCAAGGACAACTGGATTCTGGATTTGATAGACAAAGGTTACAGATTCCACTTCCACACATTACCAATAAGACAAGGCATGCCAAACCTGCCACATCATCAAAGGGCAGAGGCGCTCACTCAGGTTTCCAAGCTGTTAAGTATAAAAGCAATAGAAAGGGTTCCTCCTCAGGAGCAAGGCCAGGGATTTTATTCAAGACTGTTCCTTGTTCCAAGAAAAGAAAACAAATGGAGACCCATACTGGACTTGTCAACTCTAAACACTTTTCTCATGGTGCCAAAGTTCAAAATGCTGACGTTGCAGCAACTCCTTCCCATGTTGGGCAAGGGGTCTTGGCTGGTCACTCTGGACCGCAAGAAGGCATACCTGCATGTCCCAATCAGACAAAGCTGCAGAAGATACCTCAGATTTCTTGCAGGAACAGAGCATTATCAATTCTCAGCATTGCCGTTTGGCTTATCTACTGCACCCAGAGTGTTCACGAAATGCCTGGCATCAGTAGTGGCACACTGCAGACTGCAGGGGATTCAAATATACCCCTACCTGGACGACTGCCTCATACAAGCAGACAACAAATAAACCTTAAAAGAAAATTTGGACTATGTCATGCATCTACTGCAGTCCTTGGGATACACAGTCAACATTCAGAAGTCAAAACTACTGCCATCCCAACAGATTACCTTCCTAGGAGCCAAACTGGACACAGAAAACCAAATGGCCTACCTCACAGAGGATAAACAGCAGCAGTTACCAGAGTACTTCAAAGGCCTAGCAAAACTCACCCAGCTGACTGCAAGGAAAATCCTGCAGGCCCTGGGGTTCATGGCATCTTGCATCCTTCTGATACCTTTGGCAAGACTTCATATGAGAAAGCTGCAATGGTATTTAAAAAACTTATGGTCTCAACACAGCCAAAGCCTAGAAGACATAATCCCACTTATTCCATGTCTACAAAAGGAATTTTTATGGTGGGCCCAAGCCAGTCACCTAAACAAAGAGACATAATCCCACTTATTCCATGTCTACAAAAGGAATTTTTATGGTGGGCCCAAGCCAGTCACCTAAACAAAGGCATGTCTTTCAACAGACCTCAAGCAGGCCAAATGATTACAACAGACGCCTCAGACCATGGATGGGGGGCGCACATGGAGGGCAGATGCATTCAAGGTCTTTGGTCGCCAAAGGAAAGACATCTGCACATAAACCAAAAGGAGATGTTGGCAGTGATACGTGCAATCGAAACTTTCGAAAAATCACTACAACAAGGGCATTTGCTAATAAGGACAGACAACACCACGGTCATGTGGTACATAAACAAGCAGGGAGGCACTCATTCTTATCCCCTCTGCAGACTTACAATGCTTCTCTGGGAAAAATCTCTGAGCCTGAAGATACATTTGCAATCCCAGTTTGTACCAGGTAAGGACAATGTACTGGCGGACAAGCTGAGCAGAAACTTTATGGATCCACACGAATGGATGCTGCACCCTCACATTTTCTCTCAACTGACGAAGACATGGGGAAGGCCGGATGTAGACCTTTTTGCTTCCCACTTAAATCATCACCTGGAAAAGTTCTGCACAAGGACTCACCATCCTCTAGCTTGGAAAACAGATGCTCTCTCCTTCAGCTGGAATTCTCTAAAAATGTATGCATTCCCTCCTCTGCCTCTGCTGACCAAGGTGATACTGAAGATCAAAGCAGAACAACCAACAGGCATCTTGATAGCTCCGGACTGGCCAAGGCAACACTGGTACCCATTGCTATTGACCATAACTCGGACCAAACCATGGCCTCTGACCCTATGGCCCCTGCTCTTGACACAACACAATTACAGGACTGTACATCAAGACCTGAAAACATTACATCTGACAGCCTGGAGGCTACCTTGATTTCTCCACCTAACTCTCTTTCCAAATCAGTTCAAGAGATCTTGCTGGAAGCACGCAGACCTTCCACCAGAAAAACCTATTCAGCCAAGTGGAAGAGATTCAGCATCTGGAATGCCAACAGGGGTCAGGACACAGCATTACCAAATATACCTCAGATATTAGAATACTTGGCAGAAATATTTCATACTGGACTCTCATACTCTTCAATAAAGATTCATACCTCGGCAATCTCAGCAAAATACAACTGTGACCCTCCAGTGTTTTCACATCCTCTGCTAAGACAGTTTCTAAGAGGGATAAAGAATATCAAACTTCCCAGAAAACAGCCAATACCTGCATGGGACCTCAATTATGTGTTGGAAAAATTAACTCTTCCTCCATTTGAACCAGCAGCAACTTCAGAAATGCAGTTTCTTTCATGGAAGACGGTCTTCTTATTGGCAGTCACATCTGCAAGAAGAGTTTCTGAGATACAGGCACTCATGGCAGTGCCTCCCTTCCTCATTTTTCATCAATACAGAGTTTCTCTAAGAACAAATCCTACATTCATGCCAAAAGTTATTTCCAGGGTGTCTCTAAATCAAGCTATTCACCTGCCTACATTCTTCCACAATCCTCAAAATAGGGGGGGAACTTCTCCATACTTTGGACATACACAGGCAACTACGTTACTACTTGGACAGAACTAAGGCCACCAGGAAGTCTGACCAACTGTTTGTAGCCTATGCTGCTGGAGTACAAGGAAAAGCAATCTCCAAACAAACAATTTCAAAATGGATTGGACATTGCATCAGATTCTGCTATTCATTCCATGGAAAAGGTGTGCCAGCCAATATTAGGCCACATTCCACCAGAGCTTTAGCCACTTCCACAGCTTTCCTAAGAGGAGTGGCAACAAAGGACATTTTAGAGGCTGCTACATGGAGCTCCGTGCATACATTTACCAAGCACTACAACCTGCCTTTATACTCCAGATCCCGAGCAGGCTTTGCTTCGGCAGTCCTGCAGGGGATTTTAGCTACACCATCATTATCCTAGTTCCATCCACCCCCAGCTTGGCTATGGTATTCAACCCATATGTTATGACTGCAGTTGCATTCTTGAAGGACATAGTACAGTTTTGTACCTACCATAAATGTAGATGTCCGATAGATATGCAACTGCAGTCGGATTTTCCCACCCTCCTACCCCTCTGTATCCTTTCTTTTTGGGTCCCTACCCCTTTTCCCATTAGCTGGGGGTATTTCCTATGGTGTATCTGTTTATTACTGTTGTGCATGTTTGGGATTATTTACATCCATTTACCAAATTTAGCCTTCCTAGGAGGGCACCTGGCATCTGGGGCAAGAAACACTGAAGAAGATGGCGTCGGCCGATGCCTTTATACTCCAGCCGTTGTGACGTCGGAGAGGAGGCGACACCAGCCGACGCCGGACCCAGACTTTGGAATTCGGCCGACCGAGTGCTGCCTGAGGCAGGACAACCCATATGTTATGACTGCAGTTGCATATCTATCGGACATCTACATTTATGGTAGGTACAAAACTGTACTTTGTGGTGCATGCATCAACAAAAATATCAGCCCAGAAGGAGCCCTAGTGTCCAGGACAACTTTTATAAGGGTTGCATTTCCAGATGGAAATTGTTTTGACTGTATCAGGGAGGCCATTATCCATCTAGGAATGGGCAGCAGAAACATCCCTTAAGTATTGTCCAGCTGTTCCACTCCAGAAGCAGTCCACGTCTTCTGTTCTTTCATCTTGCTGCTCTGCTAGTACTCACACAGGATAGGTGGGTTAAGAGAGTGATATCTAGAGGCTACAAGCACTCATTCATTAAACTTGACCTTACACATCTTTAGAAAGTCTACTATATATATATATATATATATATATATATATATATATATATATATATATGTGTGTGTGTGTGTGTGTGTGTGTGTGTGTGTGTATATATATATATATATATATATATATATATATATATATATATATATATATATAGTGTGTGTGTGTGTGTATATATATATATATATATATATATATGTATATATATGTATATAAAACAGTTTTTTTGTCAGAATATCAAGTTTTTGGTACCATGAACTTCATACGGTTGTGAAGATATGTTTGAGTGTCCAAAAACATGTTTGAAACAACCAAAATGCAGGGGGTAAGCCCCTCTTGCACTTCCCACACCCCCTGCAAACTATGTATACCAACTCGAAGATCGCACTTCAGTGGGGAAAAAAGGGTAAATTCTCCGATCCCCACTGTCCCATGGTGTCCATACAAATGCTTTGAGTTTTCAGAAAATCGAGTGATATAGTCTTGACCGTATGAAGTTCGAGTTTCTGAAAACTCAATCATTTGTTACAACCCCCTTATATATGTATAAAAAAGAAAAGAGATAGAGAGACATCCGTGAGATTCCACCAGAAACGGTCAGGAAGTTACTGTAGATTCCTATAGATTCCTTTTAGTTTAAAAAAAAAGACCAAGTATGTAAGGCCCTTACTAGTTTTAACTAACCTAAACACCTTCTTTCCATAAGAAACCTTTCAAATAATCAAGGAGCACTCATTTCTTTCATGTTTGTTCAATGATGACTGAGTATGCTTTGGACAACTAAAACATTTACCTCCATGTTAGGACCACCAATAAGTTCAGAAGGAATCTCCAAATCTGGGAATGAGCCAATTAAACCAATTTAAGACTTTTCCATTTCTCCTCACCTCAGTTTCATGTATTCACCAAACAGAGTAGTATTCAAGCAAGGGCTGCAGTGATCCAAAATGTCTCCCTACCTGGATAGCTGGTCATTCTTTGCAAGGCCTGAACTTGGCTCAGTAGTTTCTTTTGAAAATGTTCTACTCTATGAGAACAATTGTAAACTAGGCACAGACCCAGTCAGAACCATTCCAGTGATGCTGTTTATTGGCTGCTGTCTGAACACCTTAATGTGCAGTGCTCATTTTCCCATAGAAGGAAATTGTGTTGTGTAATTCAAGTTGTTTTCTACTCCTGGAATCCTAATCAGCGTGTGTTTACCATTTATGGCTGAGACTCTACCTATGGTGCAGGGTACCACATGAAGAAGCTTTGATGGATCATAAGAGTCTAGAGAGATTATCTGTGAGATCCCATGTCCCAGCTTGTATGAATCTCATTAGCCTGTGAATGCATCTTGACTGACTGATGCATATCCCCACCCTTATTGGATGTGGCAGTCAGTTTCAGATTTCCTTTCTCTTGGTGGCAGTTATCACAAACTTATCTGCCCTTTGGTGGGTGGGGAACATTTCAAAGAGCAAACTATGTAGAGGTGGATCTCTGTAGAGGTGAATCTATACATCACTGTAGTAGAAATGAAGGTAGTCCTGTCCAGTCAATTCAACCATCCCTTAGGATGGAGGTCATTCAATCTGACAACATGGCAGTCATGCATTATGTGAGCAAGCAAGAAGGAACCCACTCATGCTTACCGTGCCAAGAAAGCCATAAGGGTTTTGAGAATGGGCTTTGTCTGACAGTCACTTATTTGTAGTCAGTCATATGCCAGAGGAAGTCTGTTCTTTAGCCAAATAGGATCATCCATTCTTTGTTTATTAATGCCTCATTCCCTCAACTCTTCAATGGCAAAAAAAAAAAATCATTGACTGGGGAAGCTTTACTGTAACCTGTTGCCTCTCCATGAGTACCAAGTGCAACAGCTCCATTTCCTTTACTGGGGAAATACCGAATGGCTTCTTGAACTGTTATGATGTTCATCGTGTTTCACTGTTGCATTCATTACTCTTGGGTTATCTGCTGGCAGGCTGCCCTCAGTCGGCCAGAATTCCAAAGTCTAGGGCATCAGTTGCTGTCGCCTCTTCCCTGGCGTCAGTGCGCTAGGGGTATAAAAGATGCAGCCGACGCCATTTTCTTCAGTCTTTCTTGCCGCACGGTGCCTGAAGCAAAAGCAGTTTGCAACTGCCGGTTGGCCGACTCCTGAGATTTTCAAATCCGAATTTCAGAACCGAAGTCTTCATTAAAGCTAAGTACCCCATTGGGGAAACTTTTTTTCTGGCTCCAGACCGATGTTAGAAAAAGTTAACATTTGTATTTCTTGTGGGAAGCAAATACCTCATAAGGATTTTCACTCTTATTGTATTCCTTGCCTAGGCCCTGATCACAACATTGCTAGCTGTTGGTTCTGTGCTAGATTTAACCAGTGCACTATTAAGTGTCTGTTCGATTTTGCATTTCATTACTTTGGCCGAAGATTTAATTATATAATGCCGTCGGAACAGCCGACGACCGGAGTTTACAAAAAACGCAAGGACAATGAAAAGGATAGGCATCCGAGGTCCAAAACTGACGACGAGGCCTCTGCTAGGCCAGTCGCCGGTTCTCAGTCAGGCGCTTTCGCAGCCCCTGGCGCCCACTACCTCAGAGCCACAGGCTGCTTCTGACTCCCACGTGGAGCCGACTGGGCCTCTGGATACTCAAGGTATTGGACACTCTTAAATCATTCCCTCAGATGGGTCCAGAGCCGCTGAGCAGGCATCGGCTTCTGAGGGTGTCTTCAGACCTACACAACTATATATTAAGCCATCTTCAGCTTCAAAGACTAAAGTAGCTCTAAAGACAAAGAAACAAGTACAGCCTTCTCCTACTCAGTCCACCATGCCTAAAAAACAGATGCTCAAAATGGCCGAAGACCTTTTTACTTTGATCAGGGGCTCCCATCCCCCGCCTGATAAGAGGCCTAGGCAAGAGACAGACTATTATTCTTCTGATCAAGTTTCTATTTCCTCTGATTCCTCTTCTGAACAGGAGTATTCCATGCTTCCCTGTGAGGATTCTGATGCTGAAGAATTCATTCTTTCAGCCTCTCCTCCTGAGGATTATTCTTTTGGGGAAACTCTGCATACCATGAGGGAGCATTTTCACTGGGAGAGCCAAGATTATTCTGAATCTAAGAAAAGGCTCAGAGACTTTCTGCTACTTTCTCAGCACAGACCCCTTGCTATTCCACTTGTTTTAGAAATTGTAGATGATGTATTTTCAGAGTCCGGCCTGTCCCCTGACTCTTTGCCCCCAGCACCTGCTAAGCTAGACAGATACTACAGGGTTCCGGATTCTCATAAATTCCTATACAAAAACCCTGCTGCTGATCCAGAAACTATATCTCAGGGTCCCAAAGGGGTTAAAGCCTCCACTGCAAAAAAACCCTGTCCCCTCTGATAGGGATTCGAGGGCTCTAGACAGATGGGGGAAAAAAGTGTACACTTCTGCTACCTTGGCTGTAAGGGCTTTAAATTGTCAGTTTCATATGCTTAAATATCAGCAATATTTAATGTCACTGCTTAAATAGAAATTATTGACAAATACTGAATGTTCCGAGAACAAGGAATTGCAGAATTTATTGCATGCAGCTGAACAAGTGTAGACAAAGGGAATGTTATTTTTATGCATGTATTTTTATTGGCATATTTTTTCAGCCTACCAATTTGGGGGCACCTGACATCTGGGGCAAGAAAAACTGAAGAAAATGGTGTCGGCTGCATGTTTTATACCCCTGGCGTACTGAGATCAGGGAAGAGGCGACAGCAACCGACGCCCGACCTAGACTTTGGAATTCTGGCCGACTGAGGGTAGCCTGCCAGCAGATAACCCAAGAGTAAGGACTGCAACAATGAATACACTCGAACATCTACATTTATGGTAGGCACACAATTGTACTGTTCTCATTTCCTTTGATGATAGTGTTGCTACAGGAAGCCAGGAAATACAAGTTCAGAGTAATTTTAGTAGCCTTATTCAGTCTTGACAGTTGTGGTTTCCACTACTACTACTCCATCTCTTGGGGGAAACTCATGGGGGAAACACTTAAGCTATGCCCACTCAGGACCCTTCTCTCCCATATGTCAGGAAAAAAAACTTACCTGGGTATTTATTTCCATTGATTAATTGCTTGGTTTCTCCACTTTTGCTACTGTCTGGCACGGTTTCCTTTTTTTTCTTCAGAGTAGCACAAATAACCTTTCTCTCTCTCTCTTTTTTTTTTTTGTTCAAGTAATTTTATTAATTTTTTCAAGCAAAATAATAAACCTTTACATTTCAAGCAAAAATAAATTATAATGAACTATTTACAAATGTACAAATGACCTCAGACTAAATATGAAAAAAAGAAAAAACAATCTGAAATACACAAAGAAAGTTACACGTTATTAGAAAAAGTCATTTTACTACTTCTTCACTTAAGAAGGTAAAATTGTGTCTGTTTTAAGTGTCTCAATAAGGGAGAGAACTTTCTCCCACGGATTATTAATCCATTTCCTAGGAAAGATTCTAATTTCCTTGACTCTGATTTCCAACAGTGCTACGACTTTCAATAGAATTAGAAAATCGTCAAATGTTGGAATGGAGGAGAACTTCCATTTCCTTGTGATGCATTTCTTAGTAATTGCCATTGTAGTCCATAGAAGATAAAGGTCTTTGTTTTTCTTAACAGTTTAATTTATATTCAGAAGAATTAGTGACTTTGACAAAATAAAGGAATCTGTAAAAATGGCTTGTAGAACTTCACCAATATCTTCCCAGAATTTCTTAATGTAAGTACATTCATACATAATATGAGACCAGTCAGCGTTACATTTTGAAGAACATCTCCAACAAGTTATGTCATTAGAATTGTTGAATCTAGCAATTTTGTTTGGGTGTATAGAAAGCTCTATGCAGAAACTTCCACAAAAAAAATTCTAAATTTGTATATTGGAGGTTAATTTAATAGAATATAATAAACTAGTTTTATTCTCATTTGATAACAATAATGGATGGTCTTTACTGATACAAGTCCAGAACTTCTGATTAGGATTGGCTTTGTAATTAATAATATTTTTTTATAATTTTGAAGCTAAATTTGTCCAGTTAAAGTCTATATATATTACTTCATGTAAGAAAAATATGAGTTTAGGTATGGATTTAAAAGAAGAGTTATCTATTGTTCTAAATCTTGTGCATAGGGAAGTAGACTGCTAAGAGCTTACTGGTCTGAATTTGATAAATCAAATGTATTAATTAACTAACTTACATCCATGACTATCAAGTTTTCCATACATTGGTGCGAGCATATAAAACGTTTTTGTTTTCCATGTAATAAGAGTATTTATAGGAATGTTATTGAAAAAGTGTTTTTGTAATTTTCATGGGAATTAATAACTGTAACCATAGTTTAATATCAGTATTATTGTTTACAAAACTCCGGAAAGTGTTGTAAATATAATTTATATAGTTTAGATTGGTGGGTTTAGTAGAATTATATTGCAAATTAATATAGATAATATGCTAGAGTTTATTAGTTTGTTCATTTAATTGTACGTTTTTTGTTAATTTACTTTCCTTTAGGAATATAGCAGTATGCAAAGTTTTCCATGCAGAAGAGAATTTTGGATCAAACCAATTTATTACCATTTTGGAAATGGATGCTTTAATATAAAATTCTAAATCAGGAAAGTTAATTCCTTCCATTTCCCAAGGTCTAATGTGATTTAAGAAAGCTATTCTTTTCTTTTTTGAGTACTAAAGAAAATTTATAAGGATTTTATTTAATTCTTGTAAAAGCTTTTTACTGGGAATTATAGGGATATCTAGTGCGAAGTAATTTATTTTTGGGAGTAAAACCATCTTTATTAACTTCAGCCTATCTTCAAATGTTAAATGCAATTTATTCCATTTCCCAACTAGTGATTTTAGTGTATTCACAATATTATTATAGTTAGTAGATAAAGTTAATTCTAAATTTTCACACAAAATCCCCAGATAATTTAGAGAGGAAACCTGTTTCCCAATTATTTGGTTTATGTTAGTATTAGAGTTCTTTTTTTTTTTTATTTAACAATGTATGATTTGACTTAGAACTATTAGCTCTTAAACCTGAGATATGATAGAATTTTTCACGTAGTGACTCATCTGAGTTAACTAAAATGAGTAGTATATAATCGGCAAAGAGCATTATTTTGGAATTAAATTCATCAAAAATGTTAATGCCTTTAATTTTGGGGTTAAAAGGAATTGCTGAGGAAAAAAGTTCTGTTGCTAATGCAAACAACACTGGAGACGTAGGACATCCCTGTTTAGTACCATTAGTAATTTCAATAGCTTCTGATGTAAATGGGCCTAATTTTACATAAGCCAAATTGTCTTTATAAATATTTTTTTTTTTGTTAAGGTAATGAATTGTATAGGGAAATCATAAATTTATAGAATTTTAAAAAAGATAATTCCAATTTAGTGAATCAAAAGCTTTTTCAGTGTCTAAAGTGATTATTAGGGCCTCATGTTTGTCTCTATTTAAAATGTCTGTAATGGTTAAAATTCTTTGAATGTTATCATGAGTATGTCTGTTATAAGTAAAACCAGTTTGGTCATCACTTATGACATGAATGAGTGATTTTTGATTCTATTAACTAATATAGACATAAGAATTTTATAGTGATTATTAAGCAGTGAAATTAGTCTATATGAACTGCATAAGGTGGGATTCTTATTTTCCTTTAATATAGGAGTAATCAACGAATATCTCCATGAAGCTTTAGTTGTGCCTTGTGAATGTTTCATTTAGTGGTTTTTGCATAATTGTTATAGCAGAAGCTGGAAATAATTTGTAAATTTCAATAATGATTCCATCTGTACCTGGAACCTTATTATTTTTATTTTCTTTAATTTGTTCATTAATTTCTTTGAGAGTAGTTTGTGTTTGAATATTTATGGTTAAGCTTTCTGTTAGTTTGTTTAAATTTAAGGAATCCAAGCATAAGTCTAAGTTATGATATGAATCATTATTATTTTAATGTTTTGTAAAATTAAATTTAAAGGCTTCCAAGATGTCACTTAAATCTGAGACACTTTTATTGTTTTTCCCTTCATGAATTATATTTGTGATATTATTTACAGTGGAATATCTTTTTAATCTCATTGCTAAATTATGCATATATTTGGGGAAGACAGAGAAAGAATTTAGTTTTAATTTTCCAAAGCCAAATTGGTTTTGTGAGTTAAGATATCATTGTATTTTTTATTTAATTCCCCAATTTCTTTTTTTTTTTTTTTTTGCAGCTGGATCTGTCACATCCTTGGAGTTAATTTCTATGATTTGTTTTTGAATATTAACTAATTCTGATTCCCATTCCTTTTTTTTGTTATTACACAAAGTACTAATTTTGCCATAAAGATACGCCTTTAGGGAATCCCATAAAATAACTATGTTTGTCACTAGTATAATTTGTAAGAAGTATTGTATTTCCAAGTCCAGCCATGGTTTGAACTGTTTTAAAGGAGTACAACAGGTTTCTCTAATGTATTCCATAACTTCACGGCCCTTTTCCTCCCTATTTACATTGTCCTCTGTAAAGCAACAACAATAAAGGATTTACAATTTTTATAATTCCCCTTACTTATGTAACAGAAGCCGACCTTCTCATGCTGTGATGGTTTCACTTACAAAATGATTCTCTCACATTTGAATAAAACTTGCTGGAGTCGCCCAGTTACTGACATCATCGAGGCTAGGCAGTGCAGGTACTTATTTTTTTTTTTTAATCAGTTCCCTCCCCCAAAGTGACATCACCACAGCCGTCATCTGATTCTAACTAAAATAATAAGACCCACCCATTCTGTGATGCCATGGCTCCCTTGTCCTTCCCCCAGCCTGAGTGCTGTTCATTTTATTCAGTAGTCGTGTAGTAACACAGATGTTTGGAAACACAGAAATTTGGTATGCATACTTGTACATTCTGTACGGCAAATGATGCTTAGGTGGTGTATCGCTTGCATACTTCTCTGTTGTATTTGCACCAGATACTGCTAGTGTGCAGTGCGGGAATAGAAAGATTAAAACATTACCCTGGTATCAGAGGTGGCAGTGCAACATCTTCATAGTGGCTTAACAAGAGAGTAGCTCTAAGCAAGCACCACGTGAAACCTGAACAAGCACCTAGAATTATTCAGTGCAGCTTCCAAACCTTAAGTCTGAAAATGAATTCACATACTCACATGAACAGGAGTAGCTGCATATTGATGGCTAAAGGTGTATGGGGATGTCGGGTGGTTACTACACTGCAAAACTGGTATGTAATGGTGGAGATATTTGGAAGGCATGAGCAAACACATCAGCATATTAAAGCCATAGCACCAATTGAACTGGAGGCTGGCAAATAGATTTAGTAAGGGATTTTGTCCATGCACAAATATTTCAACAGTGATTCTTTGCAGTGGCATCCATTATCTGATTCAAGGTAAGTTAACCTTGATGTCCTTTATTTAAAAAAAATCAATAAAAATTTACTTTGTTATAAGTGACTTCTGGACACAAGAAAAAGGAAGGGGAAAATATAGCAATGTGGTTTGTATGTACAAAGACAAATCCAGGGACACTGCAAAATTTTTTTTTTTTTTCAAACCAACCAGTGGAGTAAAAACATATGAAGGCAAACACTGCATACCAACACAATTTGCACATGTAAATCTCAATTTTTAACAAGGTGGAAGCATGAAATGATACCTTAACACTTAAATTAATAAATATCTAAACTGGTTAATAGTATAAATGCTTTATTCTTTAGCTCCTTGGTGCAAGACCTTACTGGATGTGATTGCAGTCAAGTAAGGCCATGGCTATAGTGCAGCAAAAAATGTCCCCTCTAACAAAGGAAATGCTAGAGCAAAGATTAAATTACATGAGTCAAGCACCTTGCTGAGATCTGCCAATCAATGGAATTACCAGGTCAAATTACCCTCAGGACTTTGACAGATAGGGAAGCTAAGTGTTATGGAGGAGGGGAGAAGTCAATGGACTGGAATTCATTGTCTCACAAATTAGTGCCATTTAAACTAAATTAGAAAAAAAGGCAGCAGTAAACAGCACTTAGAGTGTGTTCTATGGCATTTGCACTGTTTCTGTTTTAAGTAGTCATCCAGCAGCAGGGAATGTTACTTACACTGTTCTATTTTACTCAGTACTTTGTACTCATGCAACATCTATGAAATGACAGGAACTTTAGGCAAACGGAGGCCTGCATGATGTAACATATTTGAGCCAAACAATGATTTCCGGGATACTGAATGCAACCTGATTTATCCAAACCACGTAAATATGCCAGCCTCCAGGTGGTCAGAGTCTGGAATTACATATAAAAATATTTAAAATCCTGTAAATAATCCCAGAGTGCTGTTAAAGTGTAGGAAACATCATGCCATGATGTTTTAAACATGTTTTTTGAGTCTGTGGGTGCGGTACTCCTTTAATTTAGTGATGTAGGCTGAGTTTCTTTTGGTAAAAGTCAATCTCTTAAAATCTGTTTGAAATTTAAGAATGAGTGAGTTATGATCAGATAAGGGGCAAGGGATTATAGAAGAATATAAGATTTTCATTTTTAAATCTTGGGATACAAATATTTTATCATTTCTTGTTTGGGTGTTGAATCTATGACCACTATGAGAAAATAATATTGAATTATCTTTCTTAAGACTAAATGAGTCTAATAATTGCAAAATTATGTAACCATTTTTAAAAGTTCTCCCTGTAGAAGTAATACGGAAAGGTTTTTTATTAGTAGTCTCCAAACTATCTAAAATACAGTTAAAATCCCCTCCCAAAATTAAATTACCCTTCAAAGTTTTATTGATGAGATCTATATGCTTTTTAACTGTTCCTACTCCCATACCAGGGAACCAATTTAAGTTCACCAAAGTCCAAATTCTGTTCCTAAACCTTATTATTACAGTTGATAAAAGACCATCTTTGTCTTCATATTTATAAATAACTTAAGGATCGGTGATATGTTTCCTCCATAATATTAATACTATTCTGTTTTTTATAATATATGATGAATTAGATAACCTTAGAAATTCATTTGGATTCCAAATGAAGTTATCATTAGCTTTAAAGTGAGTTTCCTGCAAAAATACCACTTGTGCTTTATTTAATTTTAGATATTTGGATATTTTCCTTGGGTTATTTAAACCATTAATGTTTATAAAGAGAGTAACACTATGTCCATCTTATTTACAATTGAAGAGTATTTGAATTGGATATAGTGACAAGATATTTTGTTATTTGATTGCTGTGTAACTTTCATACATATATTAAATATAATGTATTATTGATTCCTTTTGAGTTATATAATTTAGACCTTAAAGAAGGCCAAAAAGAGAAGAAAACATGTGTACAGTAGATAATCTCATACATATGTGCAAACAGATACTTAAAGTAACCTTTTAACGAACATGGAATGAAAAACATTTCCAATCTGACAGAACTGAACAGTTCAGACAGATTAACCCTTATTACTGAAAATAAACCAAACTATAATGAAAGGTTAGAGGCTCCATTATATGTTAACCTGGAGAATGTATGATAAGGTATTCCCAAGCATAAACAACTATTTTTAACCAATAACACACATGAATAAATGCTCATTGTGCAAAAACACTTAATATAGAATTCTGACTATAAAGTTTATCACAGTTAACATTTGTGTGCGATAAACCAAGTACACAATTTCGTATTGACAGGCATTTGTATAGTACAGCTAGAACATCATGAAAAGGTGTTAAGATAATCCTGTTTCCTTCTATCACCAGTGGATCCCTATATACCAACCATTTCATTTAGTATCTGGCTTATAGGTTACACTATAGCCTGTGTTGTGAGGTATATTAACAGTAGTATCCACTGTAAGCCCGGGCGTCTACTTTTTATTGTGGTATCTTTATTTTTATTATTTTTCTTTTCCTTTCTATTGAAGAAATAATAGCATTTTAATGCTAGTCAATACTGTCCTACAATACCTTCCATTACTCTATCCAGCATAATGGTGATTCTTCAGCATTATCTAGAGGCAAAGCTTATTAATCATGTTCATTTAAAAGTAGTAAGGTCAGTATTTACTTATTACCACAACCAGATCCAGAGCAAGAGAAATGCCTCTTTTCAAAGCCTTCTTCCACTGAAATGTTGTGTCTAATTTACTCAAGAATTGTCTGTCACATAAATGTGTTTTTTATAGAATCTCATTTTTGGTGGGAATATTTTGGGAATGATGTCTTCTACTGCCTATATGTCATATCCAGGACAATATTGTGCAGGTGCTTTTCCCACAACTCTTTACTTTCTGCAGTACGACTAGCAAAAGAAGAAACAGTATAATGACTCTCCCCATAAACAGTGAACCAGTTTATTTTTTAAGATATCTACATTCACTCAAGTAGCTTAACAACAGAGATCACAGTAATCTGTGCATAAAGAAACCCCTTGGTGTATACAATTGCTACTAGAAAGCTGCTCTACAAGACAGCTTGCATGTAAAAGAAGAACACATCTTATTTATTACATTACATGGTACTCCAAATAGAGAGTTAGTTTGTCATTAATTTGGAGTGAACCCTGAACAATTTAATGCAAGTGATAAAATGTTAGAATTTCTATCCTAATATAAACAAGAGTCACAGGGTTATGATTCACAGACAAACAATATTTAAGTAGAAAAAACAGTACATTTTAATGCTGCGTCATAGTAACAGAGCATTGACAGTAAAGTGGACTCTAAAATGATGCCACCCATTGAAAGGAAAGTAAGATATCCACTCTGTCATGTTCCTAATAGTAGTGGATTTTCAACATGGTCTGTTCCCTAAAGGGGTAAATATACAGTGAAATATGCAGTCCTGCTATTTAGAATGGTTTGTCTAAAAGAAGCAGCATACATAAAAACATTCTCAGCTATGGACTCTACACCTGCAATGCCTAAATTATAGCATAATACTTACAGATATAAATTTTCTCATAGTACATGCCACAATAGGAGATCAAAAACCAGCTAATACCTTACACGCCCTTTTCCACTTGAACATGTAGTTCTTTCCCAATTCATTACAAATCATTCCTTGTTACTAATCTGGCTGTGATAAAACACAAGCATCATAAGGTCTCATTCTTATTTTATTTGTTGACCAAGTCATGTGTAAATCATGTCAATCTTTGAATATATCTTATAAAAGGAGCTATTGTTAAATAATTCTGCTTTGCCCTCTATGTCTATATGGCTTCAAATGTATATACATTGTTCATTTTAAGTTATTTATCTGGATTCCCTAGCTGAATTATTTGTGTAATGACCAGCAAATATATGTGTTGACAAATAATTTTATTCCAGATACATTCATGTACCTTAGAATTTCCTTACTTCATAAATTCTAAAACGTTTTATGTTCAACGAAGTTAAACAGTTTAAGAGATCTACTGTCTCTTTAAGGCAATGAGGAAGTGTATAGGGGCATTTACAGTTACGTCGCTAACATGTTTTCCTTCAGACTCATATAGGAAGTTATGTAGGACAGGACGAGATTCCCTCAGTATTTTGGAGTAATATTCACTGAGTTAACAGAAAGAGAGTGTGGATTACACATCAAGTTATGCAGAAGGAGGTTTCCTATATTATACGAACAGAAGAAAGTGTAAATAGATTTAACCATTAGGCATCATCGTAGCCTTCCTAATACCCTTCAAATTTTTATTAATCCATCTAGTGACATAGTATATCTTAAACGAGATGCTGATAAAATTGAAAGGGGTGTATCTTGTGAGTGAATGAAAGAAACAAGCATTCTATGTACAAATTAATGCGATTAGCGCATTTGCATGCTCGCGAGTTGTACAGGAATGATTGTTCACAAGTCCCGAGTACGAGAAAGTCATTGTTTGGGGAAAAAAAGTTGTTTAACTGAAAAATCAAGACTGCACTTGGTATAATGATTCCACGGATACTATATACAATCAAATTTAATCAAAAGGCTTGTTTCATTATGGAAATAAAATAAGTATATGCTTAAAACTCATATGCCATTTAGCAATAAAATACTTAATGAAATCAAAACCATCCTATGGATTCACTGTTACATTTCAGTGTTCAGGATCTGTTATCAGGCATCTTTCCCATACATTGCTTTTCTACACTTTCCCATCCCAAATTAGTGTGAAATAGCAGTGTTAGTAGACTGTCATCAGTCTATTGTATATAAGTTAACAAATAAACCTAAAGTATATATACGAAAGTAATGACAATAGTGAAAGGAAATTAGTAAAATACTTGAGAAAATAGATAAACAATACGTACTTTATTACCTTTATCAGGGACTTTTAGTTGATTCTTTGAGAGAAGCATTAGAAGTAATACTTTTTTTTTTCTTCACATTAATCCAAGTATTTTTCTCAGGTGTTCTTTTCAGTGAAGTAGTTGAAGACCAATCCATCTCCTCTGGAACTGTCATTATGTTATTGTTTTTGATGAAAGTAATTGCTTCCTCATTGTCATTAAATGACCTCATTTCATTTGAAAAAAAATCCTTATTTTTGCAGGATATGCAAGTTGGGCTTTTATTTTGTTTTGCTTGAGTAACTTCACAAGTGGCCAAGCTTTTTTTCTCATTTCTAGGACTCTGGAGGAATAGTCATTGTCAAATCTGATTAGATTCTGCTTACACTTCAGTGGGCTTTTCCTCCAAGCCCACTTAAGAACTAGTTCTTTGCCTTTTAGTAATAAGGAAGATCCCCGATTTCAGTCTATTTTCCAGTATTATTAACGAAATCAATGTTTTGTGTATAACTTCCTGTCTGTCCTTTTGTCTTATATAACATCTATGTAAATTTTCATTCCAGCATATGTAATCTATATTCTCTTTTTAGTAACAATACTTTGAATCTTGTAATTTAAATATGTACTTCCATTTTGTATTGGAGCTTTTCTTTCGGGCCTCTACTGTAAACGGATATGTATCCAGCTAGACCAGCCCGGTTAACAAATGTAAAATAAATAATAAATAAAATATTGCCTAGATAAGAAAGAAATTTTACTAAAATAGATCTGGGTGTGGATGTAGATGATGAAGGAATAGGTTTCCCAATAGCTCTATGAGCTCTTTCTATACCATATGAGAATCCTTCTTTTATATCTAGGAAGTCAGGTAACCAGGAATTAAGAAATTAAATAATATCATCACCTTCAGTTTTCTCAGGTAACCCAAAGATTCTTACATTAGATCTCATCTCTCTGTTTTCCAAATCATCCATCTTGTTGGTAAGCCACTTATTCTTTTGCTGAAGAAATTCACCCTGGATTTCCTCCTCTCTAAGCCTTCCATCTATATCAGACAAAGACTCTTCAATGTTTAATATTTCAGTTTGATGTTGCTGTAGTAGTTCTTTAAAGGTTTCAGTTTGTTTATGACAACTTTCTTTTAAATTTTCTAAGTTGTCCTTGAAACTGTCCATTTTCAAAGATGACTGTTGTAAAGTAGAGGACATCAACTTGATTTCTTTCCTCAGAGTAGTGTCTGCATGAGAATTCTTTGAACCACTCATTTTCCCAGAACAGTTTTAAACTTCAGATATTTCTGGCAGGAAATTTTTAGTGAATGTATTTCAAAGTTAGTATATTGGTAGTAAAGATGTTAAAGAACGTTATTTAACAGGTTTTTTTTTTTTTTTTTTTTTTTTTTTTTTTAGAAAAAAATAATTGTTTTCCTGTTATTTAAAGTAGTTTTATGGAGCTCCAAAAAAGTGCTTTCTGCCATCTAGGCTCCGCCAAATAAACTTTCTTGTCAGGCATAAAATATACATCAGACTTACAAGAATAAATGGTTCTTCATCTCCAGGTGCTTGGTCTCTAAAAGTCTAGATCCCATTACTGCTCCTGATTTTTCCATTCTGGAATATTTGGCCCAAATGTTTGATTCTGGTCCTAGTCTTCTATCCACATGCATTTGTCGGCCATATCAGATTTTAATCCCTGTATTGGTGCTAATAGATTCTTAAAGGGATATTAAGCCTTTGTCTAACACACTTGTCATTTGAGGCCACCATTGAAAGATCCAGTTCCTCCCTGAGATAGCTAATTTTTGCTGGAGAAGCTAAATCTACCTACATTTCACTGTAGCTTCTTGTAAGATAAAACTCCTTTCCTAGAAAACATTTTATTTTGGTGGCTTTTAATTCAGCCGTAAGGATTTCTGGGTTGTAAGCCCTATCACCTATTTGGCATAATGATTAAGGTCTTCAGCTCATAAACACAAGGTGCAGGGTTTGATTATGACTTTTTGGTATTGGCTAGGCTTAAAATGGACCTTCAGGGTAACTAGCCGAGTATTCACCTATAAATCTATAAACCTGTATGTTTCATAAAAAATAGTATAAACACCACCTCAAGTCTCCCCTGAAAAGAGGCAGCTAGACTAGTGGGACTACAGTAGTCAACAAATGACAAATAAATAAAGGCAGTCCCCCCCCCCCCCCTCACTGCGTATGCTTAAAGTTGTGGTAATAGAATCCAACCTCAATTAGTGTGTATACTTTACAGTTTTCTTGCCTACTTTCTGTATTCTTTGGAATTCCAGTGTAGTTGAGGTTTTATATCCATAAGATTAAGTGCATCCGAATCAAGTCATAGCTGCTCATGTTCTCTTGTAATTAAAAAAAAAAAAAAAATGTCTGTAAAGTTTCAAAACTAACCCTAGAAAAATGGCTTACAAATGGCACATGATTTTGTTATGAACCTTCCAGTAAGCCTCTTCCTTCAAGAATCTTGTTCTGCAAGAGCAACAGCTATTTCCTTTTATTTTTGGAGGGTAACTCTAGTATTTGTGCAGCAGCTACATAGACTTCTCCCAGTACTTTTGCACGGCATTATAAGATTGGTGGGATATCCAGATCCTGGTCTTCCTTTGAAACCACTGGTATGGAAGTGTGTTCTCATGACCGAAACTGCCCAGGAGGATAAGCTTAAGACTTTGTTACAGAGGACAGACCTTCTCATAGCTGATATGAAGACAAATTCTGTAATGATAGCTGTAGATGAGCTGGTACATCCTCGGTAACATACTCAGACTCCTTCACTCTTCTAGGATTACCACCTGACCCTCTTTAAGCAGTACAGTGACTGTTTGGACACTTGTGTCATGAAACAAGTCATGAAAAATGGTAAATGCCCAGAGGTTTTAGAGCAAAAACTTTTTCTATCTTTCCTCCTGTATTTGAATAAAGCAATTATTTTATATCTGAAATGGCTTAGTACAATTTGAAGCAATAGAGACAACTCAAATTCTGTGAGACCTTCTATGTTGTTAACTTAGTGAAATCCACTCCTTTGCATTGCAAGAGGATATGGTTTGTTCTGCAAAATTACAAGATCTGATTGTCAGTTTTCATTCTGTCCTCAAATGACAGGTTTGCATCTGAGCCCAAGGATCTGACTCGGCTGTTGTATAAGCTCGTGACAACTTTGAACTCTTGAGCTTCTCCCTTATCCAGAATGCACCAGCCCCCATTACCTCAGATCTTGTTTGACACCTCTAGGTGAAAGATGTGGTTTCTGTGTTGTCTCTCAAGCTACTAAGTAGATAAGTGATTTTTTTGTGAATTTTTTCTCTAAATTTATCTCACTATTTAAATCCTTATGTACTAGTGTACTGTTGATACTGTTGTTAGTATCTGTCTGTCAATTCTCTTTTTTCTCTCCTTTGCCTTTACTGTAGATACATTTTAGAAATTCTTACTAACTTTGTAGGTAGTTTTTCAACCTTCTTTCTACTTCCCTTTTTTAAAAAAAAACTTTTTCTTCTATAATCTTTTCTTATGTGTATATATATATATATATATATATATATATATATATATATATAAAATGTGTGTGTGTGTGTGTATTATATGTATATGTATGTGTGTATATGTATGTGTATATATATATATATATATATATTTTTTTTTTTTTCTAATTGTATTTTTAGTGATTATTTCTGTTGGTCGTTTTTTTGTATCTTGTTGATTGTTTGTTTATGGCTGAAAAGGAGAAAAGCCCAGTGAGCTTTAAAAAATGTGGAAAATTAAGTCAGGAAATACCATTTTTTGACTAGCTCACTCTGTGTGTTTTTCGCTTAGTCCCTTTTCACCTCCAGGAAAATTGTACGATCTGCAACACTTTAAACCCTAGAACATTGGCAGGTCATAGGAATAAACTCATTTTTAAAGGGTCACTTATCTTCTTCCTTTGATGAAGCTATCTCTGGAGCATCTGAAGAAAAGCCTAGAAAGATGTATCATGCTTCTCCGAGCAGCTCTTCTGCGTCCTTCAAGTCCTTTGAAAAATCATTGAAAATAAGTTTTTCAGAACCTACGGTTTTATCAGATCTATAGAAGAAGAAACCAAAATCCTTTGATCCGTCCCTTTCCTCCAATACAACAACTTCTAAAAAGCTGTCCTTGGATCTAATGGCTTTTTAAGATCCAAAGTTTCTGAAAATTAAAGATCCATTGGATCTGAAGACCTCAGATCACATACACTAAAGTCAACTTTGTCTAGAACATGGTACTCCCCATCACTGGATCCAGTTCTTTCAAGAGTACCTTCCCCCCTTTTTGGAGAGACCTAAATCTCCATCTGCTGTATCCTTCCGCTCTTCTAGACGTCTAAACAAAGAGGATGTGGAGAGGCTAGTGAGAAAGATTCTTTTGGTTCAAAGCCAGCCTACCCCTTTCTTGGCTCCTACCCTATCAGATTAGGGAGCCCATACATCCATGACACCTCCACTGCCAATTCCTCTTTTGACTCACATCGAGGTTTCAGAACCCTTGGATCTGAGTTGTGTAGACCCATCTGCTTCGGATCCAAGACTTTCTCTGAGCTCTTCGGTCCAGTAGGATCCGGAGAGCTCTCTAAGCAAATATTATCCCTTCGGGTCCTTGGTGCTGCAGTCAACTCCAATGGTTTCAGAGCTGTCTCTGCATCTTGGAGCCTTGGCGATGGTCATTTTGGTTTCATCTTCGGCCTCAGGGCAGCTGTCCTCAGAGCAGGGGGGGGGGGCTAGGGTTCAAGGGCTTGTCCTCTTGGATCCAGGTTCCTATCCCTCTCTAGGACATTACGGTTTTGGAGAGAGCTCTGTTTGCACCTCTGACTCCCTACCCCATCAGTCCTAAGTCTACATCTGTTCCACCTCTACTTCTAGAATGTCAACTGTCTTCTCTACAGGGACAGCCAATACCAAAACCCCAGGCTTCCCATCAGGGTATCCACTCCTCTAGTGATAACTCCCTGGACTATCCCCAGAAGAGGTCCCTAAGAAGACATCATGCAAGAGGGAACATTCCTCTGCATCTGTCACTGAAGATACAGATTTTGATGAGGGCAAGGGGTCCCCATCATCACCTCCTCATGATGTCTCATTTATAGAAATCCTTGAGATTCTGAAACAGAGAGGTGGCCATAAGTCCAGCAATTCTTCATCGGAAGAATCTTTTCTCCTGGAGGGATTTGGTACCGGCCCATCTACCTATTGGGTGGTTCTGCCCACGATGAGCTCATTGATTTGGTCCCTTTGGCGGGCATGGAAAGATCCTGAAACCATTGAGCCCATCTCTGGGAAGCCCGACAAAATTATGACTCTGCCAGAAGATACAGTTTTGGTCCAAAGGTGTGCCTGTGGGTGCCATGGTCATGGCGGTGGCCACCAAGAAGGAGCTTACAGGAGAAAGTTTCTCTGTTCATCCCCCCATCAAGGAGTCTCGGGTGATGGACAGGTTCAGAAAGTATGTCTATGCATCAGCAGCCTTCATCTTAAGGTCACTAAATTATTTGGCACATTTCTTCAGACTACACAGGGACCTAATTGAGCAACTGTCAGACATCCTCTCAGGAACCATTTCTGAAGAGGTGAAGACATCTGTCACTTAGTTGTCTACCCTACAGTGCATATCCAACTTTTCCACAAGGCTCATTTCTAGCATAGCAGAAGGTACCTCAAGGGCAGTGGGTTCAGGCTTTTCCATTAGGAGACACACCTGGATGCATTTGTGGGATTGTGTGGAGCCCTTTAAGTCTTCGTTCATCAATGCTGCTTTTGACAGCATGTCACTTTTTGGTCCCAAGGTAAAAGATGCATTATCCAGGTGCGAGAAGGATGGAAAGACTGTTTCTGCAGTGGGTGTACCTTTTTCCACCCTTCAAAGATCCTTTAAGAAGAATCATAGAGGTTGTGGTAAAATGTGATTCAAGAAGTCTCAATGTGCTTTCCAGGACACATGTGGAGGAGGTTCCCTCAAGGGGGCAGAGGGGTGAACTCTAATGGTAGGCACACTCTCGTGGCAGAGGTGGCCCGCAGAACCAAGGGTCCAAAAATTTTTTCTTTGGCAAACCCTTCCAGCACTCCTGAAAGGAGGCCCAAATGTCCACCTCTGGAGCCAATCTCGTGTTGATTGTCCCTGCATCAGAGAGCCTGGCTAGAAGTAACAACAGATACTTGGGTGCAGAGGATCATTTCTAGAGGCTGTATAATATCATTTTCCCTTTGTTCTCCCAGTTCAAGAAAATTCCCCAGTGTTCCACCCAGTCAGAAGAAACAAGCAGCAATTCAAATACAAAAGCTGCTAGACAAGAGAGTCATCAAACTCGTCCCCCCAGACCAGATAGAATCTGGAACTTACTCAATGTTCTTTCTAGTGCCAGAGAAAACAAGGGACTGGAGACCAGATCTGGATATCAGCATCTTAAACAAATGTATTCGATAGACCAAGTTCCAGATGGTCACTGTTCAGTTCATTCTTCCTTTTTTGGAGAAAGATTATTGGATGTGCTCGATAGACCTTCAGGATATGTACTGTTGCATAAAAATGAAAAGATGGTCCAGAAGGTTTTTACGCTTCCATCTGGGAGCCAGTCATTGTCATTTCAGAGTTCTTCCCTTTGATCTCACCACTGCCCTCAGGATGTTTACCAAATGCATGGCGGTAGTAGCAGCTCACTTGAGACTGCAGGGATTCCGGGTGTTTCCATACGTAGATGACTGGCTCATATCCACCAAGACCAAGCATCAGATTATCATAGCAGTAAAAAACGTGATACAAACTTGTACTCTACTAGGAGTAACTATAATTTACAAAAAAAATCTCAACTAGAACCAAGTCAAAGTCTAGAGTTCATAGGGGCACTGCTGGACACAAAATCATCAATAGCCTCACTTTCCCTCTCCAGAATTCAGACAATAAGAACACAAGTGGAAAAAATTGTTTCCAGTACCAGAGTTTCAGCCCACTTAGTCCTTCAGGCTCTGGGGTCAATGGCAGTAGTGAGAACATTAGTGCCTTTGACCAGATTCGCATGAGAATCCTTCAGTGGATGCTGGCCAACCAATGGTCAGTTCTTCATCTCTCCTTATCTGCCCCGATATGAATCACCAGCATATACAAAAGGGAACTGATGTGGTGGATTCAATCAGATCAGGTTTTACAAGGCTGTTTATTTGTCCCCTGTCAGCCCAAGGCCATAGTGGGGTTGGATGCACATTAACTAGGGAAGACGGTCCAAGGCACGTGGTCCCCTGAAGAGGCAAATTTGCATGTCAGTGTTCTAGAATTGAGGGCAGTGCTTTTAGCTCTGCAATCCTTACAGAATGCTCTCCTTTCGAGAAAGATTGTGATATAAACAGACAGCATGTCAGTGGTTTGATACATCAACAAACAAGGAGGAACCAAATCATATCCCCTATGCTGAGAAGTGCTCAGAGTATGGCAATGGGCAGTATCTTCCAACTGCTTTCTTATAGCAATACACATTCTGGGGAAGTCCAGTGTGCTAGCAGACAAAACTGAGCATGTACATTCTTACATTCTACTACTTCACGAATGGTCCCTCAGTCAGACAGTAGCAGAAATGACTTTCTGCAAGTGGGACCAGCCATGATGTGATCGCTGCATCCTCCATGAACAAGTGCAGCAGCTACTTTGCCCTAATCCCTCCACAGGGGGAGTCACTGAGGGATGCTCTCCTTCACGATTGGCCCCCAGTCTACTTTATGCATACAAGTTTCTACAGGGTGCTGCCAAGTTGAATAGCAAAGTCATCCTCATTGCACCCTTTTGGCCTCAACAGATTTGGTTCCCCTTCCTGTGGCCTGATTAGTTTCATCAACCCTGGATCCTGGACCCAGCTCCAGATCTGCTGTCTCACCTAACAAGCAAAATACATCCAGACCTTTCGAGTCTCAGGCTAGCGGCTTGCTTTCTCCATTTCCAGTAAAAGCCGGACAATTTATGATCTCATCCCCTGCCCACTGAATTTTGTTATCTTCCCACAAACCATTTACAAGAAAACTGTATGCTAGCAAATGGAAAAGACTTGTGCACTGGGCACTTCAAATAATGTGGACCCTCTTTCTGCACCTTTTCATAGTATCCTGGAGTTCTTGACATTGCTTTTTAATCATGGAACCAGTTCTTTAATACTAATAGCTCACTTAACATCATTCTAATTTCCATACTTGTGTTGATGGCTCTATATCTGCTTTCCGTAAACTTTGTAAAACCTTTCTACAGGGCACACTTTTGTTAAGATCCCCCGTTAAAGATCCTACCCCTCCATGGGACTTAACTCTGGTACTGCAAGCTTTGGTCCTTCATCCCTTCGAAACTGCACATGATTGTGATCTCAAATTTCTTTCTTGGTAAACTTTGTTTTTGGTGGCCATTAACTTCTGCTAGACACATTTCAGAGATTCAGGCCTCATCTGTGAAACCCCCATATCTATTTTTTTCAAAAAGATAAAGTTGGATTACGAAGTAATGCATCCTTTTTGCCCACAGTAGTGTCAGAGTCCAACATTAACAAATCCATTAATCTGCCAGTTTTCTTCCTAAATTATACAAAGGGGAATATTTGTTACATTTACTAGACATTCATAGGCAATTGCATTTCTGTCTACACAGAACAAAGGACCTTAGAACTTCAAATCAGTTATTTGTTTCTTTTGCTGAAGGGAACTTGGGCAAGCCTGTGTCTAGAGTTTTCCTAGCCAAATGGCTTACTTAACTGCAATTCCTTTATTTACAAGAAGTTGAACTTGACTTTATCTAAATAACTATATTCTCACTCAACATGGTCGATAGCAGCTTCCTTAGCCTTTCACTCAAGAGCCTTCTTGGATGACATACATACAGCAGCAACTTGGGTTTCTCCTCACACCTTCTCTCATTACAAACTGGACTTAGTTTCCAGGGATAGTGCATCATTTGGCTCATTGGTGCTTAGGAATATCCCTTCCTTGAGGCTACCCTGGGATTTAGGTAGCTGGGGTCTCTTCCCATCAGTTGAGGACTGAATGAAAATAGACGATATCAGGTAAAGAAGTTATGTACTTACCATAACGTTTCATCTCTGTTGTCTTTTATTCTTCAGCTCCCCACCCACTGACCCCAACCTTAATTTTTCTGGAAGAAGGAGTGCATAGAGTGAGTTTTTGGGTCTACTCCAGATATAGCTTTGTTTACTTTTTCTGCTATATTTTGCTTAATGTTCTTTACATAAGGGTATTTTTTTCTGCTGTAGTCTGCAAACAAAAATGTCTTACTTTGAACATCTGAAAAGGTGGCATCCCTACCCTCTCCTTTCTGTGAAGCTGGTCTGGATTCATAGATTACTAGGCTAATGACCCAGGGACCTTTCTAAGCCTAGCCAAGTTTTTCCGAAAGAATAATGTGGCCCTGTATCCAAATAGGACATTGAGGGCCAGACATTTATAAGCTACCTCTGTCTATAAGGGACATAGTTGTTATGTCTAGTGTAAATTTCCTGTTACCCATCCACTAGTCTAGGTTATTTTTTTAGATGAATTTGAACTCTTAATCACCTCTGCTCTTTATCTGAACTCACTGCACTTGCACTTTGTGCCACAGAGGTAAGAGAAGGAGTTGTGCTTTGCACTGTTCATCACAAATCTGGAGTGAGAGAGCACCATTGAGTTTTGGGATGTATGAGGGACTAAAGTAACCCAGGACATTTTTTAAAAGTTTAGTTCTCTTAGTGCCTTCCAGCCTTCACGTGCTGTTAATGAGGATGGAACACCTCATTCAGAAATTTGCTTGTGATAAGTACATAGCTTTCATTTTTATTCAGGAAAATACGTAGAGCAAAACCAAAAAGAGAATCAAGAAAAAATAAGAAAACAAAATATTAAGAAAAAAAAACATAAATAGCTTGATAAATTGCAAAGCCTTGAGGAAAAAGGACCGGAGGTCAGAGCTCTTTGCATCTCATCTGTAAGAAAATTCCATAGCTTTATCACATCCTCTGAACATAGTTGGTCAAGTTTCATGATTCACTTTCACGTAGCTCAGAGAATAGATATACCAGCACTTTATGAAACTTGCAGTGTGTGATGTCAAAACAACAAATTGTTGGCGCAGTGTAGGATCACTATGCAGTAAACCACTGAATGTCAGTTTATCTTTTCTATCAAAACTGAGTATTTTTAACTGCTGCAGTATAGATACCTTTTGTGATTCACAGTGCAGCTGAATCCATGATTAAGACAGATTTTTTTAAATGTAGAATAATTGCAAATGCTGCACGTTATTTTCTTGATTTATAACGTTTATTTTGCTCTGTTACTGGGAGAGTGATAGTGAAGTATATACTTCATAAGTTCTGCTTTTGTGATGTAAGATTAATGTTAACATTACTTATATGTTTTAGTGTAGTTCAATGCTTTAGTAAGCATTTTTTTAATTAATTGGACAACTCCATCTTTGAACTGTCTTGAACTCTTTTTCAGCCATGACAAGCACCACAAAAGTAAATGAAATGTGTGTGTGTGTGTGTGTGTGTGTGTGTGTGTGTGTGTGTGTGTTTGTGTAATATATGCATCTAGTTATCTGTATATGTATTCACGTGTGTGTACTTTAGATTTACCAGTCTTCTAACATATTTTTGGAATTAGTAATGTAAAGAAAACGAACACTGGCCGGTGAAACTGGATACAAAGTTTAATTAGTGCTTCCGTCTGTTGTTACACTTGACTTCTTCAGATTAAAACCGGAATTATTCATACATCACTTCCTTTTATAGCCAGGCTAAGTCACATGTCATTAAAGCAAAATGCACCTAAAAATCACTGTTGTTTTAGTTGTTGTTATACATAGCTAAGTTTCACTTTATAAAATGCATTAAAACCGTACTACTTTATTTACATACTGCATATAGCCCATCAGCCCCCATCTCAAAATTAAAATAAAGTGCAATCCAAAATACATTTCCACAAAAATAAATCATGTACTTAAAATAAGCAAATGTTACTTTATTGCCATAGGAATATACATGTGTGCCCCCCCCCCCTCACTAAAAATAAATTTCAGCTTTTAATTTTAAATAGCTGGAGAGAGAAACTACATAATTCAGTCCGGGCGGGTTAGTGGCATCCACTTTAAGTTGCCACATGAATTCTTTGAATTTTAGAAACAATTCCTTCAGCCCCCCCCCCCCCCCTACTGTCAGGTACTACTTGATCAATGGCTACAAATTTAAACGCGTGATCTGGGTTCAAAATAGTATGTACAGCCAATACATTCTTTTCATTACCTTTCCTGATGTCATACATATGTTGGTAAATACAAACTTTAAATGCTTTCTTGGTCTTCCCTATGTAAAAACTTTCACAGCCTTGACATAGGGCGACATATACAACGTGTGTACGGTTACAGTTCAACTTGAAATTTAGTTGAACTGTACCATACCTGGGAATAAAAACTTTTTCTGTTTCTAATACATTGGCAGATTGGTTACACTGTCCACATTTTAACATCTTACCTTTCTTATAGTTTTTATTCCCCTCTTTATTTCTTTCCAACAAATCTTTGACACATACATCTTTTTTGTATATGACACATGGTCTGTCACCAACATTTTTAAGGACCTCTTTGTCACTTTTAAATATAAACCAATTATTTTCTAAAATAGCTTTTATGTCATAAATCTGCAAGTTGTACGTCAGAATAAAGGCCCTGTTAAATTCGTTTGTGTTCCTTGAACCCACATCAACCTTTTTATGACTACTGTTGTCCCTTTCCTCTGAGCCTAACAGTGGAAAAAAGTGTCCTTTAACTCTCTTTTCTGTAACTTCACACAAAACCAATTCAATTAAACTGTTCGGGTATCCCCTCCTTAGTAACATGCCCCTTAACTTTTCCCTTTCTTCAATATACATTTCTAGGTCACTGACCATCCATGCTAACTGCACACATTGGCCCTTAACCAAAGATCTGTTTTGAAAGTCAGGGTGCCCACTTTCAAAATGTAAGAGAGTTAGAATATCTGGGCTTTCTGTAAATGGTGGTAGTAAACTTTTTCAGTGAATCATCTTTGGTTATAAGGATGTCCAATGTGTGTGTGTGTAATATATGCATCTAGTTATCTGTATATGTATTCACGTGTGTGTACTTTAGATTTACCAGTCTTCTAACATATGTTTGGAATTATGAAGAAGTTGGGAGTACCTGGAGAAACATACTAAGACACAGGGAGGACATATGTATACCATACAGATGGTGACTGGAAGATAGGATTGAACCTATAACTCCAGAGTTGTGCATTTGTTTATGAGAGGGTCAGCTCTTTGCTGCAGTAATGTAAAAGGACGTCTGCCCTTCACGCAGACACACACGCGCAGACACGCGCACACACACACACACACGCAGACACACACACAAAACTTACAAGCCATGTCTACAGCTTAGTTATTTTTGTAATTATTTAACAGACTAAGTGTCTCAGCTGTGAAACTGCAGATGTTTTCTTGAACATTTGTGTAGAACTGGCAGATGCCTGTATAGCTGTCAACTTTTTGTTTCGAGAAAAAAAGTCCCTGATTCCTTTTACTGGAGTGTGCCAAATTGCTGATCACTTTTACTTCATAGGTTGATGCTTACTTTGTAATATAAAGTTAGTTAGAAGCTTTCAGGCATTTAATGTTTTCTTTAAAATAAGTACATTTTGAAGAAAATGAGTGAAGTAAGTTGGCATACCTATTATTTCTTTTTATTCACAAAACACTTCTACTGTATATGAGCATGTGTTCTTAATCTGTTAACATCCTTAGCCACATTGTAAATTAGTGTCTAATGCATATGTTCCTGAATTGTGCTTTGAGACTCTAAGGGTAAACCAGCTTTTAACTAAGACAGAAGTTTAGGCGACAATATATGTTTAATGTACCACTGTTAAACTAAGCATTTACTTACTTTTTTGCAGGCCGGAGCAGTGATCCAGTCAGTCCTTCCAAATATCAAACTGGAACCACATGAAGTAGATCAGTTTCTAAATCTGCCTCAGAAAGAAAGTAAGTATGCAGGCTTTGTAATAACTACTTCAGTCATTACAAAAAATGCCTTCCTGTTTTCTTATTTTCTTGAAATAAGCTGGATAAATAATGCACAAATTTACATTTAAAAGCTCCAGTACATAATGCTTTTATGTAGGAGTGATGGCATTACCATTTTCAAATGTTTGGGCAGTTTTACAGCAACAAAAATGCCATTAATTTAATGTACCTCAGGGGAGGCATGAATCTTTTACTGGCTAAATCCGAGCGAGGCAGGTGCCCATGTCAGGAGAGTATGACACTTTTTTTAATAATGTCAGTAATGATTAGGATAGTCAGGAATGAAAAAAGTGAAGTTCTCCATTACCCCTTTATTGCTAATTGGTAAGAAAAAAACATTCAAATGCTTCTAAACTTTGAGCTTTGATTTAATTAATTAATTAATTAATTAATTAATTAATTAATTAGGCTCATTAGCTCATTGAACAACGATAAAGTGCTGCAAGCCAAAGAAAACTGGAAAATCCGTATGTCCTCTTCAAAATGTTTTTAATGAAAAATCCAAACTCCACAGACCATCACATTAACGCAATTTCGACAAAACAGTTTGCAAGCGTTTTCATCCAAACCAATTGGACTTCATCAGACATTGAACAACCATTAAATTAATCTATATATACTGATTTTTATAACCCACTGACCAATGAATGTTTCGTTAGACATTTGAATTAAGCAAATAGACAAACGGCCTCATTAATATTAAAATGTGAAAGATAAAATTTGAATACACATATTCATCACCTTAAAATAATCAAATACTAAAAAATATATTTATGTGCACATACATATATACATGTTGAATTAAATAAACATTGCATTGAAAGACTATAACAATATTAAAATAAAGTGCTTGTGCTGATACTGACCAAAGTATTCCTATCTTTAACATAATTACTCCCTCTGCTGTCAAAAACCTATATTACATACATATATCCAAAAACAATAAAGGACATATATACTTTATATATTGTTACTAATATCTATATAATACTATTACAAATAAAGTGCTTGTGCGAAATAAATAAATAAGAAATGTATATAAATATAACACATCTATTAATAGTCATTAGCTCATTGAGTTTGTCCTTGATGCCTTTTATATTTACAGTTTTGCCCAGCAGTTATGTTTTATCCTAGAGTGCTTTAGTAACCGAATTTAGAGTTTTCAGACTGAATTGAGACTTACTTGAAGCAGCACTGTGGTTAATGTGTCTTTTCTGAGGGCAAGCACATGCAGGATATGCCTGAGAAGGAAATGCACAGAAAGTGCTAATATTTAATTATAGTTTGCTTCACTCATAGGTTGGTACTAGGCTATCAGCCCTAGGGCCTATACAAGTCTAGCCATAACAATTCCCTGGCTATTTCTTCCCACATTATTTACTTTCCTGGACCCCTGTCTAGCAGGGCAACTGACGTGATCCCTGGGGTGAATTTCCTTTCTCCCATCCAATCGTCAAGGTTCCTCTTGAAGAGGTCCAAAGAGGCACTCTGCTTGACATGTATGGGCAAGCTATTCCAGTGTCTGGGGAGTCTCTGGGTCAGGAACCTATCCCTCCAGCATGTTTTGTTTGTTGTGATGACAAGGTTTAGATCCCTGGAGCGTGTAGCTCTGAGGGATTGGGATTTCTTTAAGTGTAGCATGTCCAACAGCTCTGTGTTTGACATGGCCTTGTATGTTAAGCAGAGATCGCCTCTGAATAGACGATATGCGACAGAGTATAGCTGGAGTTTTTTAAGGCGGTCAGCGTAGGGCATCTGCTTTAGGCCTGTGATTCTTTTAGTGAGGTATTTCTGAGGCCTTTCCAGTTGTTGCAGATGTCTTGAGAGGTACATACCAAATGGGGCGTTGTATTCTATAATAGGTCTAATGAGGGATGAGTACAGTGGGACAATGACCTCCTTTTTTCTGGATGAAAAGCCCTTTGTGATGAGGTGTGCCACATAGAAGGATTTCCTGACTGTTGTGGCGATGTGGTTATCGAAGGTGACACCACTGTCCACCTGTGTCCCTAAGTCTCTTAATACACTTTCTGTGTTTAGTGTACTGCCACCTATATGGTACTTCATGGATACATGTTTTTTCCCAAAGGGGATAACAATACATTTCTTGGCATTGAGCTTGAGCCCATGGCTCTGGCACCAAGCATCTGTTTCTGTAAGGCCCTTTTGTAGAGTATCCACATAATTTGGGGATTCAATAATGGCTCCCAGTTTGCAGTCATCTGCAAACTTTGTTAGCCAGAGTCCCTTAGTGTTGACCTGTACTTCAGAGAAGTAGATGCCAAACAAGAGCGGCCCCAGGACTGAACCCTGAGGTACTCCACTTGTCACTTGTCTGGAGCTGGATTTGGAGTCGGCTACTTTTACAGTGTGGATTCTATCAGTAAGCCATTTAGCAACCCATTGGGTTTCATAGGGATTAATGCCCAACTTAGTAAGTTTATCTATGATTCCAGAGTGGGGGATGGTGTCAAAGGCCTTGGCAAGGTCTAGATAGGCTGTGTGGACCACCTTACCCTTGTCCATGGCTCTGGAGACTGATTTAAAGAAGTCAATCAGGTTCAGGAGACAAGATCGGCCCTTCACAAACCCAAACTGGGTGGGGTCCGTGTTTGAAGGTTGCCAATGTCTTTGTTTATAAGTTCCATGATAATACGCTCCATGGCCTTGCAGATAAGGCTTGTCAGACTGATGGGATGGTAGTTTTCGGGATCCAAGGTGGATCCACCCTTGTGGATTGGGATAACTGTAGCTCTGCGCCACTCATTGGGCACGAAACCTGAGGTGAGGCTGTGATTAAACATGACACTTAGGTGAGGTGCCAGTTTATATTGTAGTTCATGTAGTACACAGCCCGGGATGTCATCTGGTCCCATGGATGCTGTATTCTTGGCTTTAGAGAGTGCGTTTTGTACCTGTGTGGCTGTTAATACTGGAATTTGGCAATCTTCCGATATTGAGATGGGCCATTTAGGGGGTGAGAGGGGGGTGAAGTTGGCACTGAATCGATCTGCCAGGATATTGGCAATAGCCTTCGGATCAGTATATTTAATGCCATTCTGTTTTAGCTCAGAGCAGATCTGAGCATTTAGATTCTTGACATAGTTATAGAATGCTTTGTGGTTGTCTTAGGAATCTTTGGCAATTTTATTTTCGTAACTAGCTTTGGAGGATTTTATGAGGCATCTCAGTTTCTTACTGAGGCTAGTAAGGGAGTTATTTGCATCCTGGGATTTTCCTCTTTTCTGCAAAAGTTTCTTCCTTTTGTTGTAAAGTTTGTTTATGGCAGGGGACCACCAGATTGGCTTCCTTTTTTTGGATGAAAGTAGGATACGTTTTTGGCAACTGCAGGTTTTATAATCAAGAAATCAATGGTAGTTGTCACTGGTCTCACTGTTTTGATGCTTTAGATAGTTCATAGGTACAGATTTGAAGATCTTATTTGCACTGTGTCACTGTCATTTACCAATAGGTCAGAATGTTTCAAAAACTGAAATTGTTTCTTCACAATACAGACTGAGAAATCGGCACCAAGGAGGAATGATTGCAGTTGAAAGCTTAAAAGTGGTGTTCCAACAGGTAAAGAAGTGTTTTGGTTAGGCGAAATGGCAAAACTAAAAAGACATGGAAATGTGTTGATCATTGGCTCAAACTTTTAAAAATGGACTTTTATTGTGTGATCTCCTTCTAACACCTTAGCTAGTTGTGCCCTTAGCAACTCTACACAAGTTTTGGTAGTCAGTCCTTCTGGTGCCTTTTACCCTGAACCTGTAGTTTGACGTTTTCTTTGAAGTAATAGTGTACTGCAGTGACAGTGGTTCAACTTGTGATAAACTTACCTTTAATACTGAAAGATCAAAAGGCTGTGTGTTAAGAGAATCCTTTAAGTGGCTTTTTCAGTTGTCTTCTAAAGGCTGAATATTTTATTTCTTTTCTTATATGTTGTGGCTTATTATTTGGATCTATATCAGAACATCAAAGTTTTAAAACTTTGAATGTTCTAATATCCACCCCTATTCAGTGAACGCTAAAAATAGCGAAACTGCAGAACACCAAATTTTTTCCTAGGGAAAGAATTTGGTTGCCCAGTTCTGTGGCCTTGCTATTTTCAGCGCTGTGGTGGAAAGTTACGGGTCGGGTTCAGGTAAGTGTGCGATTGTGTGGCCTTTAGGGTTAGGGGCGGATTAAGTGAGTTAGGGTTAGGGCGCGGGTTAGGTGAGTGTGCAGTAGTGACAGACCTTAGGGTTAGGGTTTGGGTTAAGGTAAGTGGATAGATTGTAGTGTATGTACAGTTTAGTGTAGGGTTAGATGTAGGATTTTAAGTATATGTGTGTGTATTGCTGTTTTTTGGTGTGCTTGTGTTGTGTGTATGTGTTTCGGAATAGCGAATTTTTTCCATGGGAAAAAATCGCTGTTCTGAATGTTCGATATTTTGTGGTTTCGATATTTAGGTTTGATGTAATAGCGTTCGCTATTTTCATCTTTTGATAGCGTGATGTAAACGCTGTTATTCCAGTTAGCTGGGACAGGCTTTGTGGAAGCCTTTTTCATCTATAGGCTGCCTAAACTGTGGTCTTTGCAGAGTGAGAGAGCTGTCAGCAGAATCTCTTAAATTGTTGGGAAGGCATTTAACTGAGGTTTTGCTAGACATTTTGGAGAAATATTTACTGTGGATTGGTTTGAATTTTAAGGTTGAAAGTTGTAGCATAGCTGTAGCTGCTACTAGAAGATAGTTAATGTTTTTTTTTTTTTTTTTTTTTTTTAAGTTCACAGTCGTATTTCATTCTGAAGTGCAGATTTAGATAGCGAGAGAGAGTAAAGCGTATTCCAAATGGTGGCTGTAGCAATGGCTGTCCTAGGTTCTCTTGTAAGTTGGTTGTTTAGCATGCCCTTAACTTGTTTCATTACTTTGTTTGAAATGACTTCAGAATGATATGCAAATGTTAAGGAAGACTTCATCAGGAGTTCTAGGTATCAGTATACCTAGAGTAAACCTATAGTTTTCTTTACAGGTTTCAAACCTGCTCCATACCCATAGTACCTCTTCACTTCTGAGCTTACTCCCTGCTCCATTGATAGTTTTTTCACTGGCTTCTGCTCTGTTGCTTTCTCCTTTGGCTCTCACCATTCTTCAACTATTACCTGCATTCATATTACACCATGTCCCTGCCCCCACTCTCCCTCCTTGCCTGCTTATCTTGTAATCTCTTGCTAAATCTTCCTGCTCCCCCGTATTCCTGTTCCCTCCTTCTCCTCCTTCCTCTACACTGTTGGTCACCTCCCTACTTCCTGCCCCTTCCTCTCCATTCGGACACATAGCTAGGTCTCAGTCGCTTGATTCCTGTATCACTCCTCCCCCTTCTCCATTCTCCTAAACCCTCCCCCAAACCTGTGTAGCTATCCTAGTGTTTGTGGAGCCATTTTTAAAACTCTGGAACTGAGAGTAGTCATCTCCAGTCCCCTCCTGTTTCCTTCTTTCATAGGCTGCCAGAGCCGTTCATGGGTAAGTGTTCTTTTTATATTAAATTGATAAGTGTTCATTTTTGCCGCGCTTGACCTGTATCTGGTTATTTCTCATCCAAGTGCAAATACTGCTCTGAGTCCTATATCATCACAGACTCAGTAGCGCAACATGTGAACATCACCATTCTTTGACTGATTTACTGCAACCTCTAGAACAAGTTACCAGTTACTCGTACGAGTGCAATAGTCTTGGTTCTGAGCTATTTTTGAAAGTGCTGTCGCAATTATTGTTTTTTTAACTGGTTGTGTGAATACCCCTGTCACAATCTAATATTTGTATCAGTTAGTGTTTTGCAATTTTGTGAGCATTTGACTTGGTTCCAAGTCATTCTTGGAGGTGTGGCTGCAAGCTTTTTGATAATATTACAGCTGAATTGTGTTTGGTAGGTCCGAGCTGCAGTTTTCCTATCTTGAACCTCTGATAACATTCTAGTCTAAATGGTCACAATGTTCCCATGCTCTAGCTAACAGCTGTTGTCCATCTCGTATGCACCAGTTTAGCCTAACGCTTCGCCTCGTGTCTAACAGGGGAACTTTACTATTAAGCAGGGCATAGAGCCCTAAAACATTTTGTTCCGCCTTGAGGCTCTCTACAGGGTAAGCTTTCAGTAAGCAAGCAAGATTTTGTGCCGTGATACACGTAGACGGTGTTTCCTTCCACACTTGATGCCGCATGGTTTTAAACATAAGTGAATATTAACTGGTAAAGCATGGTTTCTGAACCCCACACATGTTTACTGTAAGTTGTAACACACTTACTGGCTGGGATTATCTTGACTGGGTGAATGATAACTATACCCTAGCCGCAAGCAGTCATATTTTTGTAACATTATAACTCAAAAGAATTTAAACGAAAAAGAGTACACTTACTCTTATATTTAACTCACTTACTGGCTGGGATTATCCTGACTGAGTGAATTGGTCACTGTGGCTCTAGTTGTAAGTCATCACATTATTGGAACAAAATCAAAATATTAAAAAGAAAGATAACTCTGCTACGCAATCTGGCTACACTAACTCAGAAGCTGTATTATCTGCTAATCTCTGAAGTGGGCTGTGAGTGCTATACATGCTGCATTAGCGTTATTCAAAGGTTTCCTACACTTCATTTTTGAGGCGTGGAACCAAAATTAATGGTTTATATCTACTTGGTAAACTGCAGTTCATACCCTACAGTGCTCCTTTTCAAATCTGGAGTACTCAAATACTCAAACTGTGTGTACCTGAACAACTTCCTTGTTCATTGTTTTTACTTGCATTTCTGCTGTAACAACACTGCTAGCTTAACTTTTTTACTGTGATTTTAAATCTGTTTTAGCACTGCTGCTGTATAAATACCACCTTTATACTTTTACCTGCATTTCAGTTTCACTCTTAGCTTACTTCCACTACATATACATTCTCTAGGCTACCCATATATAGTCAGTTTATACAGATTTTACAAACCAACTTCCCATACTGCTATATGAATTCATAATTTGTTTAACCTAACCTATCAATTCCATTATAGCCTGCTGTGCGTTGCTCAAAACCCCCAGGTGTTCTCAACTCTTTTAAGGAATTTCCCCAGTTTTCCTGCCGCTGAAAGAACCTGTAAGGGACACTTTCAAGTTGCCTGCTGGTACTACTAGTGTACCCAAGTCCTGTCTGAAACATGTATATACTCTGTAGTGCTGCATATCACTAAATGTGCATTTATTGTTTTTTCCCCTGAGCACTTGCTAGCAGCCTACCCTAGACTCTAAATACCTGTATCCCTGTAACTCAAACCCTGATATTTCTTAATTAAGCCACCTCCTTTTTCCTTCCAGGCTCTTGCTACTGTTACGTAACCCTATCTCTGCATCTGTTTTTGCCTCCTAGTTAAATAACCCCCCACTATAGTTTTCTTTGCAGGTTTCAAACCTGCCCCATACCCGTAGTACCTCTTCACTTCTCAGCTTACTCCCTGCTCCATTGATAGTTTTTTCTGCTGGCTTTTGCTCTGCTGCTTTCTCCTTTGGCTCTTCCCCTCTCCGTTCACCCTACGGGCTCAATCCACTCCCCTACCCCAGTTCCCACCCACCCCCAGTGTTACTACAGTTATTCTTACCTCACTCCACCCACCCAACTTAATTACCCAATAGGAACTCTCCCCTCATCACCACACTTACTTACAATCATCCCACTTAAACACATCATTCTCTCTACCTCACTAGCAACCAAAGCTCACTTAACCTTCTCTTATCTTTCCCTAAACCCTATTCCTCCTTTTAGCTGTCATTCTGTCCTTCTAATTTATACCATTCTCCCTTTGCATAGTCATGCTCTCCTTACTTATCCACACCCTCCAGGCCCCTTGTTTCCTCCTTCTGTTCCTAGTTCCACTATGCTATGCCAGCTCATACTCTTCCAATTCCTGTCCTGTATTTGCTGCAACAATAACTAGCACACTTACCCAACCTCACCCAGAACCTTACTCACTCTTCCACTCTATCTCCTCCTCTCTCATTCAGCCTAACCCACTGCTCCTTTTCCACCCAAAAATCTTATCCACCTCAGCTAAGTTACTGACACCAAAACTAAGCCTAGATCTACCTTACCTCTTTCTCAACAAACCTAAATGGCCAAATGTTACTACTTGCAATAACCTAATCTCCATCCTAACCCTTGTCCTAGTCCCCTGGTTAAGAATACCTTCCCCTTATCTCCCTCCTCCCCTAACAATACTCTTAACATGTTTACTATCAGTGTCCAGACCCTTAACAACAAACTACACCAATTTTACGCTTGGCTAAGCCATAACCAACCAGACATCGTAGCCATCTCCGAAACATGGCTCAAACCCTATATCCCCGACTCTGAAATTCTACCCCCAGGATTTCACACCCTTAGACATGGCCGACTAAACAGAAAAGGTGGCGGCACTGCTTTAATTTACTCCAACCTTCTAACCATAATCTCCTTCCAAATTCCCATTCCACAATTCAAAAACACTGAACTAACAGTTGGACTTCTAAAACTAAATAAACACAAGAATATCTGCATCATTGCCCTATATATTTCCCCTGGTAACAGTATTCCTGTCCTTGAGGATATTCTCCTATGGGCTTCTACTAAAATTAACTACGAAACTTATATTCTTGGGGATGTTAATATAGACTGGAACAAATTCAATACTCCCTCTCCCCCTCTTTCCATAAACCTCTATAACTTTACTCAAACTATCCTATCCATCACCAGACCCAACAAAACAAATCCCCCTGTATCCAGTATTGATTGGATCCTAGTCACCCATCCAAACAAAGTAACAAACTCTGGCACTATTCCTGACACCATTAGTGACCACCTCCCAGCTTTCCTCCATCATTCCACCAGCTCCACACCACACCAACACAAATACATCCTTACTCGCAACTTTAGTCACTTCAACCCCACAGCCTTCTCAAATATTCTCAAACAAATGAACTGGCAAAAACTATACACCCTTCCTCTTGACAATGCTGTAGTCTACTTTAGCTCGATTTTCTTAGACACTCTAAACTTCCTAGCCCCTCTAAGAAACAAAAGGATATGAACTAACACATCTCCGTGGCTATCCAAAGATACAAAACAAATCATGCTCCAAAGAGACAAATTATGGAAGCTTTATCGGAACAATAAATTGCCCAATACCTTCCTCCAATATAAACAGCTCTGCAATCTTGTTAAACAGCTAATCACTAAGGACAAAAAATCCTATTATATTAGCCTCCAATCAAACAACAACAAAAACCCAAAACAGTTTTGGAAATCTATAAACACTCTTCTCAATCCAGACTCCAGAAATAACCTTTGTCCAGACCCAAGCAAATCCAACCTTGAACTAGCATCAGAATTCAGCACATTCTTCACAGAAACTATTTCTGACTTGACCAAAACCTTCCCCAACAGTAACCCCCCAATATCTCATTTCTGTCAATCTACCTCCCCCAACAACCCTCCCCTTATGTTCAAGCTCAAACCTGTCTTCAGAAACTTTATAAAAAGACTTCTGTCCAAACTCAAACCCTGCACCAATGCTCCAAACAATATTCCCTCTTCCTTCCTAAAATGTGCAGCTGATGGCATTGCTCTCCCAGTCAGCATTCTAATTAAATATCCATAAAGGAATCTTATGTCCCTAAACCCTGGTGCTCAGCATACATTCTTCCTCTTCACAAAGGAGGCAAAAACACCAGCATCTCTAACTTCCATCCCATTGCACTCCTCTCACCAATTTCCAAATCCTAGAAAAATGCAACCACTCCCAACTGATGCCCTTCCTGACCCACAACCATCTCCTGACACCCACCTAGCATGGCTTCCGCCGAGGACATAGTACTATAACCGCTCTACTCTTTCCTTGATACTGTTAACCAAGCCCGTGATTCTGGACACCTAGTTTCTACTGTTTTACTTGATCTTTCTAAAGCCTTCGATACTGTTTCCCCACATTCCACTTCTCCATCATCTCTCATACCTTCATCTCTCTCCAAATACTATATCTTGGTTCTCTAGCTATCTGTCAGGAAGATCACAGGCAGTTAAATGGATAAACTCCACCTCTACCTTCTTGCCTACCCCTACTGGCGTACCACAGGGATCTATACTTGGACCTATGCTATTTAATATTTTCATCAACAGCTTTCACACTGCCTTTCCTGATTCTAAAATCATTCAATACGCAGACAATTCAACTTTAGTCTACTCCGCTTTAAACTCCTCTGAACTGCTGACCAAAACCCAAACTGCTTTTACAACCACTGAAAATTGGATGCAACAAAACCGCCTTTCCCTCAATGCAAATAAATCAAAAATCCTACTATTCCCTCCTTCAAAGACTTTCTCCTATGACAAAAATGCTTTTAAAGTCCTTACTCAATCTAACTCCCCCATAGAAGTGGTCCCTTCTGCTAAACTCCTTGATATCACTATTGGTGAACACCTCATGTTCGATGTCCACATTTAGCAAAATATTAAGAAAACACACCAAAAGCTAGGTATGCTGTACAGAAACCATCTCTTTCTATCCAACTCCACTAGGCATACTCTGGCCACCGCTTATCTTCTTCCATCCTTATTATATGGAGCCCCTCTCCTAACTAGCCTATCCTCCTCCCTCACTTCCAAATTAGAAAACTGCTACAATATTGTTGTTGTTGTGTCTTTCAGCTTATCCCGGTTAGGGGTCGCCACAGAAAACTGCTACAATAAGATCTCCAAATTTGCTACCAAATCTAAAAATTCCACCCATCACTGCCTTACCCTACAATCATTGAACTGGCTAGAACTCACAAACTACCTGGCTTACCTCCAACTAACCACTGCTCACAGACATATTTCACCCAACTAAATATCCGGCTCTAACCAATGTCCTCTCCCCTTATACCCCCAACAGAACACTCAGATCTGAACACCAAAACTTAATCTCTGTCCATAAACCTAAACATCCTGCCAGCCAACTTCTCCTATCTTTCTCACTAGGCAAGAAATGGAATTCTGTCCCTGCCATGCTGCGAACTACAATTAACTCAGAAAACTTCAAATCTGTACTCTTCAAACACCTGTCCACCAAATTGAAATGCACCTGCTTTCACCTGACCTAATTCTTAGAACGCCCCCAAGAGGTTTTTCCTCCCAGGTTCCTTAGCTCTCTATTACCCGTAGCTACTTCAACCATGAGTCAATCTAAGCTCTGATCTCTTAGAGCTAAACAGCGCATTATTTCAACTTTGTAAATAGCTTTTTATTTTACTTGAGCGCAAGTAAAGTGTTATAACTATTACTAATATGCATGTATGTTAAGGTGTTTCCCCAACCACAACACAAGTGGCTTGCTCAAAAGAAAACTTATTGTAAAATTCATTAACATTTCACATTGATTCCTGCTGAATATGCCTAACACTTAATGTACATAAGTTGTAACCTATACAATTGATTCCTTCTGAATAGGCATGATACTGAATGTACATAATTGTAACCTACTACTATACAATGTTTCTTGTATATTACTACTTTATTTGTATTTGCTTGTTTTTGTATATTCTTTCTTTTTTACAATTCTTTATCCTGGAGCTTTTCTCCCCGGACCTGCACTGAAAACAGGTCTTCTGGACCCAGTGGACTTCCCCGGTAATCAAACTAGAAATAAATAAATAGTTGAATCTGCTTAATATTGTTGTTGGAGAGATCTGATGTTCTTCGTGTTTCACTGTTGCAGTCATTACATTTGGGTTATCCGCTTGCAGGTAGCCCTCAGTCAGCCTGATTAACAAAGTCTTGGGTCCTGAATCGGTTGCTGTCGCTTCTTCCATGACATCAGGTCTTTAGGGGTATAAAACATGCATCTGATGCCATTACATCAGTTTTTCTTGCCATGCAGTGCCCGAAGCAGAAGCAGTTCGCAAGTGTCGGTTGGCCGACTCCTGAAATTTTTGTTTTCGAGTTTCAGAACCAAAGTCTTCAACTAAAGCTAAGTACCCCATTGGGGAAATTTCTTCTTGCTCCTTACCGATGTCAGTAAAAGTTAATAATTGCTCATAAAGATTTTCATTCGTACTGTATTCCTTGCCTAGGCCCTGACCACGACATACCTTGTTGTCGGTTTTGTGCTTTATTTAATCAGCACACTATCTGTTGTCGGTAAATTTTCGCATCTAAATGTTTCGGTTCTCGGTTTAATTATTCAGAAATGTCGTCGGTTAGCCATCCGACTACCAAGATTCCGAAAAAATGTAAAGATAAAGACAGAGACTGGCCGCTGAGGTCCAAAACTGCCGCCGACGCTTCTCCTAAGCCAGTCACCAGTTCAGCGGTACTCAGTGAAGCGCTTTCGCAGCCCCTGATAACCGCTACTTCTGATTCGTAGGCCTCTACTGAGACCCATTTGGAGTCTGGTATGCCGCGAGATTCTTCAACTGTGGAACCCGTGGGTGTCTCTACCTTGGATGGGTCTTGAGCTGCTGTGCAGGCACCTGCTTCTGAGGGTGTATTCAGGCCTACGGACTTGCATGTTAAATCAACGCCTCCTTCTTCTCCTCTTAGGCCTAAATCTCGAACCATGCCTAAAAAAACAATGCCCAGGCCACATGCTCAGGCCTCCATGCCTAAAAAACAAATGATAAGAATGGCTGAAGATCTAATAACTTTAATCAGGGGTAGCCAACCCCCCCCCCCTTTCTATGAGGCCTAGGACTGAAGTGGTTTATAAATCTTCTGACCAGGATTCTGTTTTTTTCTGATTCTTCTGAGTTTCTGGATTTGCCCTTATCTACTTATGAGGATTCTAATGCAGAGGATTCCATTCCCTCTGCTTCCCCTCTAGAAGATTTTTCTTTTGGGGAAACCTTACATACTCTAAGGGAGCATTTCCACTGGGAAAGCCAGGATTTTTCTGATTCAAAAAAGAGGCTTAGGGATTTCTTACTCCTACCTCAGCATAGGCGTACTAGACATTGTTGATGATGCTTTTTCGGAATCTAGTTTGGCCCCTGATTCTTTGCCTCCTGCTCCCAGATAACCAGACAGATACTACAGGGTCCCTGAGTCCCACAAGTTCCTTTTTAAAAATCCTATTGCGGATTTAGAGATTATTTCACAGGGGCCCAAGGGCATTAAGGCTTCTACTGCTAAAAATCCTACCCCTTCTGATAGTGAATCCAGGGCGCTAGATAGATGGGGTAAGAAGGTTTACACTTATGCAACCTTGGCCATTAGGGCTTTAAACTGCCAGTTTCATATGTTAAAGTATTAGCAACATGTTATTGGATTGCTTAAACAGAAAATGATGTTGATTCCTGACTGGGTGGAAAATAAAAGAATTACAGGATTTAATGCATTCTGCTGAACAAGTTGGAAAACATACTTTGCAATGTGGTTTTGATTCATTGGAGGCCTCTTGCAGGGCCACTGTTACTGGGTCTGTGCTCAGAAGGCATGCTTGGCTTAAGGAGCAATCTTGGCGTAATCATGTTAAAGCTAAATTGTTGGATGTTCCCTTAAATCAGGACCGCCTGTTTGGCAACAAAGCAGAAGAAGTGCTGAAAAAGATGGAGGAAAAAGCTAAATCTATGCAAACTGTTAAAGATTTCCTAATGGTACAGCCTCCAAGATTTAGTAGGCATTGGCCGTCTAAGAATTGTCCTTTCCTGCCTCTTCCAGGCCTTCCAAGTCCAAACCCAGAACCTGCTGAATACCCAGGCTTCAGTCCCAAGGTACGCACAGGACTAAGCAGTGGGGGGCTTCCACTTCCAAATCAGGGAGTAATAAGACCCCCCCCCTCCCATGGTGAACTGTCTCAATGACTTAACTTTAAAACTTCCAAGCCCTTCTCAACTGACTGCTCCTTTAGGGGGAAAGATTGCTCTGCATACAAAACACTGGGAACTAATTACCTAGGACAAATGGGTTTTAAACATAGTTTCCCAAGGAAACAGATTTCACTTCCACACGTTACCAACCCCAAACGGTTGGCCAGATCTACGCCCAAATTAGTGGGCAGAGGCTCAAAAGCAAGTAACTCTCTCTCTTAAACATAAGGGCTATTCAAACTGTACCAGAAGAGGAAAAGTTTTCTACTCAAGACTTTTCCTGGTACCCAGAAAAGACATCTCATGGCGTCCTATCCTGGACCTTTCTATCCTAAACACCTTTTTGGTGATCCCAAAATTCAAGATGCTAACTCTTCACCACTTGCTTCCTATGCTAGGCAAGAATGCCTGGTTGGCAACACTGGATTTAAAGGATGCCTACTTGCACATCCCAATCAGGTAATCTTGCAGAAGATACTTATACTTCAAAGCAGGCTACATGCATTATCATTTCCCTGCACTTCTTTTTGGCTTATCTACTGCGCCCAGGGTATTTACAAAGTGCCTAGCTCCAGTCATTGCATTTTGCAGGCAAAGAAATATTCAAATATACACATACCTGGACGATTGTCTAATACAGGCAGAAAGCCAGGACATACTTTTGAATCATCTGGCATTTGTAAAAAAGTGTTAACTTGTCTGGGGTACACCATAAACGAAAAGAAATAACATATTATACCGTGTCCATAAATTATATTCCTGGGAGCAAGCTTGAACACAACTTCCCAGATGGCTTTCCTCACGCAAGAGAAACAGATTCATTTGACAGCTTACTTCAAACTAATGGCCACAAAAACCCTGCTATCTGCAAGGCAAATACTGCAAGCCTTGAGGTTCATGGCCTCCTGCATTCTCCAAATTCCATATGCAAAACTGCATATGAGGAAACTACAATGGTATCTATAAAGCCTATGGTGTCAACATTCTCAGGATCTAGAAGCAATGATTCCTATCATACCTTGCCTACAGTGAGAGTTACTTTGGTGGGCAGAGGCCTGCCACCAAAACAAGGGGCTACCATTCACTCTATCCCCTGCCGCCCAAACCCTAACAACAGATGCATCAGATTATGCATGGGGGCTCACCTGGCAGGGAAGTGCATTCAGGGCAAATGGAGCCCAAGTCAAATGCACCTGCATATCAATTAGAAAGAAATGTTAGCTGTACAGAATGCTCTGGCAGCCTTCAAGGCCCACATTCTTCCAGGACAATTAATGGTAAGGACGGACAACACCACTGTTATGTGGTACATAAACAAGCAGGGGGGACCCATTCATACCCCCTCTGCAGACTAGCCATGGCTCTGTGGAACACAGCCTTGAGCTACCAAGCGCATTTACAGGCTGAATTCCTGCCGGGAAAGCTGAATACACTGGCATACAAACTAAGCAGAAATCTCATGGACCCACACAATTGGAAATTGGAACCAAAGACTTTCAACATGTTGATAAATGGGGGAGCCCAGATATAGACCTTTTTGCCAACCCACAGAACTACCAATTGGACAAATTCTGCACAAGGACTCCCCACAAACAAGCTTGGAATGGATGCCCTGTCCTTCAACTGGAAAAATCTATCAGTTTATGCCTTTCCTCGTCTGCCTCTCCTCTCCAAAGTACTACTAAAGATAAAACAGGACAAACCAAGGACGATATTGATTGCACCAGACTGGCCACGCCAACACTGGTACCCCCTCTTGCGCAGTGTGTCACTGGTGGCACCATGGCATCTGGCTCAGACCCCTACGCTGCTGTCCCAGCAGGGAGGGGCAGATTCTGCATCCTCAGCTTCAAACCCTGAACCTGGCAGCCTGGCTAATTGCTTGACCTCTCCATTACCATCCCTCAGTAAACAAGTGTTGGATGTCATTTTAGAGGCAAGGAGGCCTAGTACTAGAAAATCTTATGCTGAAAAATGGAAAAGATTCTGTTTCTCAAACCAAACTCAAGGGATGGGCACAGCAACGCCCACTTTACTCAGATTCTTCAATACTTAACTGAGATGCTTCACAAGGGCCTTTCTTTTTCCTCCATCAAAATTCATGCCTCAGCCATTTCAGCTCATTACAACACAGAGCCACCCTTCTTCTCTCATCTACTGCTCAAGCAGTTCCTCAGAGGGGCTAAAAACTTAAGACAACCCAGGAGAGCCCAAACTCCAGCCTGGGACCTTAACTTTGTATTAGAAAAACTCACTCTACCTCTTTTTGCGCCAGCTGCAAGTGCAGAGTTAAAATTCCTTTCTTGGAAAACAGCCTTCCTTTTAGCAATCACTTCAGCGAGAAGGGTACCTGAATTACAGGCCCTTATGGTAGTGGAGCCATTCATGATCTTTCATGCGGACAGGGTGTCCCTCAGGATCAACCCCTCCTTCATGGCCAGGGTAGTATCCATTGGGTTTCTTAATCAGTCCATTCATTTGCCAACCTTTTTTTCTAATCCACAGAACAAAGTGCAACGGATACTGCACTCCTTAGATGTGCACAGGCTACTTAGATTTTACTTGGACAGTACTAAACCTCAAAGGAAATCTGAACAACTGCTGGTGGCATTTGCTGCAGGGGCAGAGGGGAAGGCCATTTCAAAACAAATAATTTCTAAATGGGTAGGCCATTGCATTAATTTCTGCTATAATCACCATGGAAAACCTATCCCACAGGGGATAAGACTACTCTCAACCAGGACTGCATTTACCTCTACAGCCTTTTTCAGAGGTGTCCCTACCAGGGACATCCTAGAAGCTGCTACCTGGAGTTCTGTACATACTTTAACCAAGCATTACCATTTGCCTATTTTCTCTACATCCAGAGCTGGTTTTGCCACTGCAGTCTTGCAGGGACTTGTAGCTCTTCCTAATGCTATCTAAATTCCTCCTACCATCCTTAGCTTTGGGAATCTATCCAAATGTGATGACTGCAACAGTGAAACACAAAGAACATAGTACAGTTGTGTATACTTACCATAAATGTAGATGATCGAGTGTATTCACTTTTGCAGTCCTGGTTACCCTCCCTCCAGCCCCCTGACTTCTTTTGGCTATACCTGTATTCTCTTTTACTATGCTTAAAAGCTTTCTGGTGTATTTGCTTTTTTGTTGGAGGTATAACCGTGCATAATTTATATTTAATTGCTTCCCATTGGGGGGCACCTGATATCTGGGGCAAGAAAAACTGATGTAATGGTGTCGGCTGCATGCTTTATACCCCTGACTACCTGACGTTATGGAAGATGAGGCAGCAACCGACGCAGGACCCAAGACTTAGATAATCAGGCTGACTGAGGGCTACTGCAAGCAGATAACCCAAATGTGATGATTGCAACAGTGAATGCACTCGAACATCTACATTTATGTTAAGTGTACGCAACTGTACTTTAGTACTAGGCTATCGGCTCTAGGGCCTATACAAGCCTAGCCATAACAATTCCCTGGCTATTTCTTCCCACACTATTCACTGCCCTGGACTCCTGTCTAGCAGGGTGACTGACGTGATCCCCGGTGTGAATTTCATTTCTCCCATCCAGTCGTCAAAGTCCCTTTTGCAGAGAGCCAAAGAGGTGCTCTGCTTCACATGTATGAGCAGTCTATTCCAGAGTGTAAGGAGTCTCTGGGTCAGGAACCTATCCCTCCTGCATGTTTTGTTTATTGTGATGACAATGTTTAGATCCCTGGAGCGTGTGGCTCTGAGGGATTGGGATTTCTTTAAGTGTAGCATGTCCACCAGCTCTGGGTTTGACATGGCCTTGTATGTTAAGCAGAGATCGCCTCTGAGTAGACGATATGCGACAGCGTATAGCGAGAATTTTTTAAGGTGGTCAGCCTAGGGCATCTGCTTTAGGCCTATGATTCTTTTAGTGAGGTTTTTCTGTGGCATTTCCAGTTGTTGCAGATGTCTTAAGAGGTACATACCAAATGGGGCATTGTATTATATAATGGGTCTAAGGGATGAGTACAATGGGACAGTGACCTCCTTTTTTCTGGAAGAAAAGCCCTTAGTGATGAGGTGTGCCACAAAGAAGGATTTCCTGACTGTTGTGGCGATGTGGTTATTGAAGGTGAGACCACTGTCCACCTGTGTCTCTAAGTCTCTTATCATACCTTCAGTGTTTAGTGACTGCAACCTGTGTGGTAATTCACGGGTACATGTTTTTTCCCAAGGGGATAACTATACATTTCTTGGCATTGAGCTTGAGCCCAGGCACCAAGCATCTGTTTCTGTAAGGCCCTTTTGTAGAGTATCCACATCACTTGGGTATTCAGTAATGGCTCCCAGTTTGCAGTCATCTGCGAACTTTGTTAGCCAGAGTCCCTTAGTGTTGGCCTGTACTTCAGAGAAGTATATGCCATACAAGAGTGGTCCCATGACTGAACCCTGAGGTACAGGTAAAAAATGCACTCTCCAAAGCTAAGAATACAGCATCCATGGGACCAGGTGACATCCCGGGCTGCATACTACATGAGCTACAAAATGAACTGGCACCTCACCTAAGTGTCCTGTTTAATCATACCCTCACCTCAGGCTTCATGCCCCCACTGAGTGTTGTACAGCTGCAGATGTTCTTCGTGTTTCACTGTTTCTGCTTGCAGTAGCCCTCAGTTGGCCTGATTAATAAAGTCTTGGGTCCTGCGTCGGTTGCTGTCCCTTCTTCCATGACGTCAGGTCGTCAGGGATATAAAACATGCAGCTGACGCCATTACATCAGTCTTTATTGCCGTGCGGTGCCGGAATCAGAAGCAGTTCGCAAGTGCCGATCGGCCGACTGCTGAAATTTTCATTTTCGAGTTTCAGAACCGAAGTCTTCAACTAAAGCTAAGTTCCTCGTTGGGGAAACCTTTTCTTGCTCCTTACCGATGTCAGTAAAAGTTAATAATTGCATTACTTCTGGAAAGCAAATACCTCATAAAGATTTTAATTCGTACTGTATTCCTTGCCTAGGTCCTGACCACGATGTACCTTGCTGTCTGTTTTGTGCTTTATTTAGTCAGTGCACTATCCGTTGTCGGTATATTTTCGCCTCTAAATATTTTGGTTCTCTTTTTAATTATCCAGAAATGTCATCGGTTAGCCATCTGACTACCGGGATCCCAAAAAAACATAAAGATAAAGACAGAGACAGGCTGCCGAGGTCCAAAACTGCTGACAACGCTTCTCCTAACCCAGTCGCCAGTACTCTGTGAGGTTCTTTCTCAGCCCCTGATACCCGCTACTTCTGATTCGCAGGCCCCTACTGAGACCCATTCGGAGTCCGGTATGCCGCTAGATGCTTCAACTGTGGAACCTGCGGATGTCTCTACCTTGGATGGTTCCGGTTCCGCTGTGCAGGCACCGGCTTCTAAGGGTGTATACAGGCCTACGAACTTACATATTAAGCCAACGCCTCCTTCTTCATTTAGGCCTAAATCTCGAGCCATGCCTAAAAAAATGAAGCCCAGGCTGCATGCTCAGGCTTCTATGCCTAAAAAACAAATGATAAGAATGGCTGAAGATCTTAAAACTCTAATCAGGGGAAGCCAACCTTCCCCTTCTAAGAGACCTAGGACTGAAGTTGTTTGATTCTTCTGACCAGGATTCTGACTCTTCTGATTATCTGAATTTGCCCTTATGTACTTATGAGGATTCTGATGTAGAGGACTCTTCCCTCTGCTTCCCCTCCAGAGGATTTTTCTTTTGGTTAAACCTTACATACTCTAAGGGATCATTTCCACTGGGAAAGCCAGGATTTTTCTGATTCAAAAAAGAGGCTTAGGGATTTCTTACTCCTGCCTCAGCATAGGCCTTTAGCTATTCCTCTTGTACTAGACATTGTTGATGATGCTTTTTCGGAATCTAGTCTGGCCCCTGATTCTTTGCCTCCTGCTCACAGAAAACCTGACAGATATTACAGGGTTCCTGATTCGCACAGGTTCCTCTCTAAAAATCCTGGCTACTACTAAAAATCCTACCCCTTCTGATAGAGACTCCAGGGCACTGGATAGATGGGGTAAGAAGGTTTACACTTCTGCAACCTTGGCCATTAGGGCTTTAAACTGCCAGTTTCATATGTTAAAGTATCAGTAACATGTTATTGGATTGCTTAAACAGAAAATGATGTTGATTCAGTTCCTCAGAGGGGCCAAAAATTTAAGGCCACCCAGGAGAGCTCCAACTCCAGCATGGGACCTTCACTTTGTCTTGGAGAAACTCACTCTTCCACCTTTTGAGCCAGCTGCTACTGCAGATTTAAAATTCCTTTCCTGGAAAACCGCTTTCTTTTTAGCAATCACTTCTGCAAGAAGGGTATCTGAATTACAGGCCCTTATGGCAGTGGAGCCTTTCTTCATCTTTCATGCGGACAGGGTGTCCCTCAGAACCAATCCCTCTTTCATGCCCTAGTGAGGCTCTTAATCATTCCATTCATTTGACTACCTTCTTTCCTAACCCACAGAACAAAGGGGAATGGATACTGCACTCCTTAGATGTGCACGGACAACTTAGATTCTACTTGGACAGGACTAAACCTCTAAGGAAATTTGAACAACTGCTGGTGGCATTTGCTGCAGGGACAGAGGGGAAAGGTATTTCAAAGCAAACCATTTCAAAATGGATAGGCCACTGCATTCATTTCTGCTATAAGCACCATGGAAAACCTATCCCACAGGGTATCAGATCCTATTCATCCAGGGCTGCATCTACCTCTACAGCCTTTCTCAGGGGCGTCCCTACCAGGGACATCATAGAAGCTGCTAACTGCAGTTCTGTACATACATTCACCAAGCATTATCATTTGCCAATTTTCTCTAAATACAGAGCTGGTTTTGCCACTTCAGTCTTGCAGGGCCTTATAGCCGGTCCTAATTTTATTTCAATTCCTCCTCCCAACCTTAGCTTTGTGAATCTACCCAAATGTAATGACTGCAACAGTGAAACATGAAGAACATAGTACAGTTGTGTACACTTATCATAAATGTAGGTGTTCGAGTGTATTCACTGTTGCAGTCCTGGTTACCCACCCTCCAGCCCCCTTCCTTCTTTTGACTATAACTCTACTCTCACTTACTATGCTCCAAAAGCTTTTTGGTGTGTATGCTTTTTGTTGGAGGTATATCCTTGTATTATAGATTTAATTGCTTCCCATTAGGGGGCACCTGACATCTGAGGCAAAAAAAACTGATGTAATGGTGTCGGCTACATGTTTTATACCCCTGACTACCTGACGTCATGGAAGAAGGGACAGCAACAGATGCAGGACCCAAGACTTTGTTAATCAGGCTGACTGAGGGCTACTGCAAACAGATAACCCAAATGTAATGACAGCAACAGTGAATACACTCGAACATCTACATTTATTGTAAGTGTACACAACTGTACTTTATCCCACTCCACAAGGGGGGATCCACCTTGGATCCTGGGAACTACTGCCCCATCAGTCTGACTGGCCTGATCTGCAAGGCCATGGAATGTATTCTCATGGAACTTATAAACAAAGACATTGGCAACCTTCAAACCCTGGACCCCACCAAGTTTGGGTTCATGAACAGCCGATCTTGTCTCCTGAACCTGTTTGACTTCTTAGAATCATGCTCCCGTGCAGGGTTGCAGTTGTTTGGACTTTATCTGTGGCTATGAAGGGTCTTCATTTTGGCAGAGGATGTGAATACCATTTTCATATATTGTATAGTAAATTTTAGGTATGAAATGTTGGAAGTTTAGCATTTTTGTTCTGAACCACAAATGGTGTCATTTAAAGTACTGTTATTTGGCATAAACTGTCCAAAGGTCACTTACAGGATAACATTACTCATTACTGTGTTTCATCTATTACATAGTCTAGCTCATAGCCTATAACTCTTTAAAAATTCCGAGCTGAAGAACTAGCTGATGGGTATATATCCTTGAAATTCCTATTTCTGCTAACACTAGACCATAAGGACTATAGGCTGTATAAAATATTGTCGTTAAATTTGGATTTGGTTGTTCAAGAGTCTGTCTCGTTCACACAAGCCCCTTGCAAGAAAATCAGCATTATTTACTAAGCTGTGTGGGTTTCACATTGAACTGAAGGAGAATTGGAAGGCCTTTTGTCTAGCTAGCACATTCTCTTTCAAGAATTCCTGGTGCGGCTGTATGAGAGAAAAACAAACTGCAAAAAGATCCAAAATCACACAAGGAATGCTGAGAACAAATCACTTTATAACGCAAAGCTTTCGGGTATGAACCCTTTCTCAATACTAAATACATACATATACACAAAGCAACTGCTTTTATACAGGCCTAGTAGTCATGTGACTGCAGCCAAAGTCACATGACCTATTTAAATGTGCAGTTTAAAAAATTATTTAAAGAAACATACTGCAAGAAAACATTTGTTAAAAAAGAAGCTACACATATGCATATATATGATCAAATTTCAAAGCAATATGAATCTAAATCTAGCACATATATATGCTTAATTATAAAAATATAAAATATACATATATACCTATATGTTTAATACAAACTCTAAAACATTAAAACATAGGTGTACACATACATGTACACAACAGATGCACTTATTAACATCAATGTATAAACATGCTCATGTGCACAGGTTGATAAAAATATCATTTCAACCTACGTTGTAATCCAACAAGAATAGGTTTAATGCTTACTGTACTGTTAAGGCCAGGAGGACTATCAGCTCCCAAACGTACTATCCATTGATATTCTTTAGTTTCAAGAAAATTATTAATATCACCACATCTGAGTGAGGGAATCACCAAATCAATAACTCTAAATCTAAATGTATGCCTGTCCCCACGCCTCAATATGCTTATACAAGGCATTCTGAGTATACTGCCTCCTGATTTCTGACTTGTGTTCAATAATCCTGTCCTTAAGTCTACGTAGTCTTACCAATGTAGTATGCAGGACATACAGAACATGATGCCATGTACACCACATTGGTAGTGGTACAAGTAGCTCTTACAGAAAATGTATATGTATGGTGTGTGATCGTATGCACATAACTATTAGATTCCACATATCTGATCAAGTCCGAACAACAGGAGCAGTTTAGACATGCATATGTACCAAAATTAGATGTAGAGTAGATGGGTCTATCAAAGCATAAATTCAAGAGAGGCGAAAATCTTTATAGCATAGCATACTTTGGGGGTTTTTCATATTCCTAAAGCTAAAGAATGGCTTATCACCTAACAACTTTGTAAGTTCAGGGATGCCATTAAAATAGGCCAATACTTATAGATAGTGCGCTTAACAAGGGAGACCTTACTTGCAAAACCAGTCACATATCTAAATCTTTGCACAGTAGGGTTTACAACTTGATTTATCACAACATCAGGGTTCGTAAGATTATAATTCCTGAAATATGGGGCATATAATGAATGCCTGTTGTTAGATACCTGATTCTTCATCTCATTTAAAATAGACAATGCATAGCCACAATCAACAAAATCCTTAAATGTATCATTTAACTGTTCATTAAAGACAATATCGTCTGTGTTGAGCCTACTCACTCGAATAAATTGAGACTTAATCACACCTCGAAAGACATGGGGCATGCATGCTGTCCGCATGCACATATCTACCCACATATGTCTCCTTCTTAAAACAGAAGTGCCCAATAATCCATCCTTGTAAAAGATGTTAACATCAAGGAAGGAAGCCTCTTTACTAGTAATGGTCGACTTAAACTTCAAAAATGATGTCGTGTTGTTCAAGTGTACAAGATATTCTTCTAAGCTGTCCCTAGATCCACTCCAAATTAAAAAACAATCATCAACAAACTGTTGATAGAACACAACACGTGTGTCAAAAAATTTTTTTCCATCATGCAAATTGTCTAATTCCCACTGATGCAGTACAAGGTTTGCATATGTATTGTACAGGGGTGCCCATGGCGACCCGTTGACCTGCAGATACGGTTGTTGATTGAAAATGAAAACATTATGGCTAAGTACTAGGTCCAACAATTGACATATATTTTGAATAGATTCACTAACTAAGGATTTTTCAGTAGTCAAAAACTTCCTGATGGACTCTATGCCATACGAATTAGGGATAACAGTGAACAACGACACAATGTCTAAGGTGACAAATAGAAAATCATTCAGATTACATGGTTCACTGTAATACCACTTTGAAAGTTTGAAGAGAAAATCACCAGTATCTTTCAAAACATAATTACATTTATCTAAAAAGGGAAACAATTGTTTCTGAAGGTAAACCGAAACAGGTTCGGTTACCCACCCATTGCCAGAAACAATGGGTCTCATGGGAGGGTCTAACAAACACTTATGTATTTTCGGAAGTCCGTATAACTGAGGTATAGATGGACAGGGTACAGAAAAAAAGTTAAATAATTCCAAACTAATATTATTATTAAATTGCATGTCATAAACATGTAAATTAACGTCAGTAATATGTTTCTTTACATCCAGAAAACTAATTTTTTTAAAGGACAAAGTATCCATTACTAGCTTATCCATTGATGAATTGTAGCAAGCTCTATCCATAATTACAATACTTCCACCCTTATCTGCCTGCTTAATGATGATTTCACTATTCCTTTTGAGATTCTGCAAGGCAAGATGTTGCTCATAGGTTAAATTATAAGTAAATTTTCTATCACAGACATTAAACTGTTGCCTAAAATCAGCTTCACAGACATTGCAAAAGGCAGTAGTAATAGGTGTATTCACAGGTATAAAAATACTACGTTTTCTAGGAATGTTATTAGGAGCAGTACTAACATTAAACAAAATTTTTAAATTTAAATTTCTCACAAACATTTTCAAGTCAGTAATAATATCAACTAAATCTAAATTAGTCATAGGTATGAAACTCAGTCCTTTTGAAAGAAGGGACACATGAGAATCACTCAAAACAAAGGATGAGAGGTTAAGAATACCTCTCACTACTTATGGCATTCTTGCCCTGTCTCAACGGACTGTCGTACTTGCGTTTCATTGAGGAAGTCTCTTGCTTCATCGATAATGGTTCCCTCTTGTTTAAAGAGTCCTGCACACGTTCCGGTTTCTCTAACTGAAACCGCTTCTCTGTGAAGTTTAAAGTCGACTGATGCGTTTTTTTACTAGCATGCTGCACATCCGATACCAGGTTCAAGGCAGCAGTTGATGAGGTGTCCATAGCAGACGTCATTACAGCGTCAGTGTTAACGCTACTAGAAGAGGCAATGGTTACAGACTCAGAAGGAGTTGAAGTGACAGTGTCTGTTTGTATAGAATTTGCGCCAACAGTCAAATTTGAATCAAGGGGCTGAAATACATCTAGCGCCCTAATAGAAGTACCAGCAAAAGTTGTTCAAGAGTCTGTCTCGTTCACACAAGCCCCTTGCAAGAAAATCAGCATTATTTACTAAGCTGTGTGGGTTTCACATTGAACTGAAGGAGAATTGGAAGGCCTTTTGTCTAGCTAGCACATTCTCTTTCAAGAATTCCTGGTGCGGCTGTATGAGACACATTCACTTGCTGTCTGAATGTCAGACTAAAGGTTTGGGCATGTGGATACAGAGCCAATGTGGTTCTGAATCCATAGGTTTGTGAACATGAGGTCCACTGCTCAACCCAGGGTAGGGAATTGGGACAGGGATCAGACCAATTGTTTCCTCTGTCTGAAAATGCTAGCTCATGATCTTCTTGAACTGAAAAATCTGGGTGCCTTTTGAGAGAGTAAGAGGAGCATACCTCTCAACTGTACAGATTTTTCAGAATGTCCAGAGTTTTGCCTCATATTTTTGGTCTGTTCTTCATAAAATTTGTGATGTGATTGTTGTCAGTCTCACTTTCATTCTCATTGATGGGTCAGATTCAATCCACCGGATCGATCTCTGCCTTTTACAAAAGCTCGAGACCTTCATCAAAGCTCGTGGGCATTCTACCTTACCCATAATGCAGTTCTGTAACTCCCTCAGATTTGATTTGCCACTCTGCGAAGGATGTGGTTTTCCAGCAAGTTCTGGGCTAAGTGCTTTTTCTCTTCTATAATACCTTTACGAATTTGAAATTTTATTTATTTCTTTAATTTATTTATTTAACATTTGTTAACCAGGAAAGTCCGACTTGGAACAAATTAAATTTTCAGCAAGGCTTGGGGAGAAATGTTGCAGACACATGTCTTTGTAACATGGGAGGAAACCCACACGAACACAGGGTGGACATGCAGACTCTGCACCGAAGGCACCCTAGCCAAGAATCAAACCGGAGATCCTTTGCTGTGAGGTGACAACGCTCCTGCTGCACCACTACGCTGCCCTTATAAGCTTATTGTTAGTTTTTTTTTTTGGATAGGCTTTCTTTATTATTTAGTAATTTCCTTACCCGTTTTCTGCTTCTTTAAGAGTGAGTGTATCCCCTCCTTCCTTTCCCTACTAACATCTGTTTAGGTTAGAGGACGTTCCTTTCATCCTTAAGTGTGTTCCCTCCTTTCACCTTCATAGTCCATTTAAGTTAGAGGACGATTTCTTCTCATTATAAAAAAGGACTTATTTTCTTTTTTTCCAAACACTGCTTAGCATCTGTTTAAGTTAGAGGATGTTCCCTTGGGTATCTGTGTGCGTGTGTGTATTATTTTTTGATATAACTTACCATTCTCTCTTTCTTAGAAATTATGTCTCAAAAGCAAGAAGGGAAACCTCTTGGTTTCAGAAGATGTGAACAGTGTGGAAAGATGCCCCTGAGTGATTCACACACTTTGTGTGTTGCTTGAGGACTCTACATCTTCAAAAATCGTGCTCTATTTGCCACGGTTTCAATCAGAGGGCTCTTATGGAGCATAAGAATAAACTCGTTAAAGGGAGTGCTTAAGGCTCCCTTTTCTGAGGCGATTTCACCAGAGTCCGCAACCTCTTCTTCGGTTCCCACTGAATTTAGATATCGGAGCCATTCTCCAGCCTTGGAACCAATACCCTCTTGTCTCCCATCTCCTTTCTTGACTAAATCAAGGTCTCCAACCCTAGCTACTTGGTCTACCAGGAGTTTATCTGTTGATGATGTGGATAGGGTAGGGTAGTGCAGAGGTTTCCTAAAGACGCTGAACTTGGTCAAGTTATTGCTAGATCCGAGCCCAAACAAATTGGATCCAGCAAAGGTCCTCCCTGTGGGTGCCTGCTCCTCCTCTAATCCATCCCCTGGTTTCGGAGCCAGGAGATTCAGATGTCCAACTAGTGTCTGTCTCTGATCCTAGACCTATCAGTTCCTCGGACCCAATGTCTACCCTGAGTGTTTCTGGTCAGTTGGAGCAGGAGACCTCTAGGAACCGACACTCACTGGTCGGATCCGCAGAGCGGGCTCAGATCTCTCCAGATATGACCCTGCCTCTGGAGGCTTCAGTGAGGGTGAGTTCAGATCCTACCTCTGCCTCAGAGCTTCTGTCTCCTGCGCCAGAGATTCATTTAATCCCCGACAACCCTTTAGTTGGATCCAGGTTGTTCTTAAGAGCAGGGACAGAGTGCCTTTGAGGTTATGAGGAGGGTAATGACTTCATCCCGTCTCAGGAACAGTCTGTCCTGGATCTTTCTTCCATTTCTGGGCCGGTGACTTTTCCTTCTCCTGTACCCTCTCCACAGGACAAAACAGACCCAAGACCTCAGGAAATCCAGCAAGGGATCCCCCCTTCTAAAACTTCCCTTGACTTACCCCACTGAGGAAGTCCCTCGGAAGAGGACTTGCAAGATGAAGCATCTTGACTCCCAAGAGGAGTCAGTCACATCAGATACTGACCTTGATGACACAGATGGGTCCCCATGGTCACCTCCTGAAGATGTCTCCTTTGGAGGCTTCCTGGAAATATTAAAGCAGAGAAGTGATTGGCAGTCCACATCCCCTTCAGCTGAGGAGTCTATATTCTCATAACCCACCCTCCATACCCCCTACTTATACTCCTGGGAGACCGAGTAGCACTAATTGGATATTGTAGGACTCTAGCCTCCAAAACAATTCCTTTCTGCTAAGCTGTAAAAAAACTTTACCTCTAATATGAGTTGTCAGGGGCAACCAAGATCTGAGGGAGCTAAAGAATTGCATTATGGGTAAGGCAGAATGCTCATAGGCTTTGCTGAAAGCCTTGATGTCCTTCAAGGATGCATCTGCAGTCATAACATATGGGTTGTCCTGCCTCAGGCAGCCCTCGGTCGGCCCGATTCCAAAGTCTGGGTCTGGCCTCGGCTGATGTCGCACTTCACCCGACGTCATAGCTCCTGGGGTATAAAGGCATCAGCCGACGCCATTTTCCCCAGTCTTTCTTGCCGCGCGGTGCCCAAAGCAGAAGCTGTTCGCAAGTGCCTGTCGGTCAGATCCAGAGATTTCAGCTACCGAAGACTTCTAAAAAAGCTAAGTACCCCGTTGGGGACTCTTTCTTGCCTCAGCCGATGTCAGAAAAAGTAAATAATTGTTTAACTTGTGGGAAACAAATACCTCATAAGGATTTCCACTCTTACTGCCTTCCTTGCTTAGGCCCAGACCACGACGTATCAGCTTGTTTAGCCTGTGCCTCCTTCAACCGACGAACACTTAGACGTCGGTCGGAGTTCGCAGAAGAGTTTTTTGGTCCCGCTTTTGCATATAAAATGCCGTCGGAGACTCCGACTACTCATTTAGCTAAAAAATGCAAGGAAAAGGACCGACACTCGTGACCCGCGGTTTCGGCTGAAACCACGGTTAGGCCTACCGCGAGTGTCTCGGTTTCGGCTGAAACCGAGTCCTCGGTTCTTCCTCCGGCCGCAAGCATGCCTCCGACGACCGAGGCCTCAGAGGCCCCGGCGGAGTCGGCTACAGAAATTCCTACCGAAGAAGCAGGCACACTAGAATTGTCCGACACCATTCCGTTGGACATTTCTACTCCTGCACGTGGGGCAGCTAGACCCCCTGCTTCTATGTCTATTAAGGCCTTCTCCAGGGCTAAAGCAGCTAAACTTTCCAAGGCCTTACCTACAAAAGCTCCACCTCACAGAACTTCCTCAAGTTCTCAAATTCTCAGCCTCGCTGAGGACCTTATTTCTTTGATCTGGGGATCCCAACCTCACCCAGACAGGGCCTCACAACCCCCTCCTGAAAAAAGGCCTAGGACTGAACCCCCTGAACCTCTTTCCTCTGACTATTCCTCGGATGGATCAGATATATCAGACCATCAGGAAGGCCCATACTCACCTTATGAGGATTCGGATGCAGAAGACTCCATTCCTTCTGCCTCCCCCCCCAGAAGAATTTTCATTTGGGGAAACTCTACATTCAATGAGGGAACATTTCCAATGGCAGGGTCAGGATTTTTCTGATTCTAGGAAAAGGCTAAGGACTTTTTTACACTTACCACAGCATAGGCCTCTAGCCATACCACCTGTACTATCAGTTGTTGATGATGCATACAATGATGCCTGTTCAGCCCCTGATTCTCTTCCCCCGGCCCCTGAAAAACCTGACAGATATTACAGGGTCCCGGATTCTCATTTCCACTTGTACAAGGCCCACGCTGCAGACCCAGAAACCATTTCTCAGGGGCCCAAGGGTGTTGCAGCTGCCTGTGCCAAAAACCCCCTACCCTCTGAAAGAGAATCAAGAGCATTAGAGAGATGGGGTAAAAAAGTTTATACATATGCTACTCTTTCTGCCAGGGCTTTAAACTGTCAATTTCACATGATACAGTACCAGGAATCTTTTTTAGATCAGCTAAATAAAAAGCTTTCCTCTCCTGAACCTTTAGACCGTAAGTCCCTTCAGGAGTTGGTACACAATCCTCAGCAGGTCAGTAATCATTTTTTAAAATGTGGCTATGATACACTGGAGGCTTCATTTAGATCAGCTATGACTGGATCAGTGATTCGAAGGCATGCCTGGCTAAAAGAGCAATCCTTGCCAGACCATGTTAAATCTAAACTCCTAGATGCCCCTATGGAGAAACAAAGTTTATTTGGCTCCGCTGCACAGGAGGTACTAAAGAAAGTGGAAGAAAAGGCAAAATCTGTGCAAACAGTCAAGGATTTTCTGCAGGTCCAACCTCCGAGGTTCAGCAGAAATTGCCTTCAAAGAATTGGTCCTTACCAGACACCACCAGAGCACAGAGAGGCAGAAATAGACGCCCAAGAGGCAGAGGTCAATCAAGGGGTGCCTACAGGGGCCGTCAGTGGCAACCTGACAACCAGAGGAGTGCCTCCACAGCTGCGACTCCAACCACTTCCACAGGACAGACACAATGACTTGGCTCTGATTCCGCCTACCAGGGAACAATTGGAAGCACCCTTGGGCGGAAAGTTAGCTTTATTTTCAAAAAACTGGCATTGCATTACAGGAGACAAATGGACTTTGCAAACAATAGACAAAGGCTACAGGTTTCACTTCCACACTTTACCAAAAAAGAGAGGAATGCCAAACCTTCCACCAAGCCAGAAGTCAGAGGCTCTAAAACAGGTCATCAACTTACTAAGGATGAGAGCAATAGAAAAGGTACCATCTATGGAACAAGGCCAAGGATTTTACTCCAGACTATTCCTTGTACCAAGAAAAGAAACTCAATGGAGGCCTATTCTCGACTTGTCCGCACTGAACACATATCTCATTGTACCAAAATTCAAGATGCTGACCCTACAGCAACTTCTTCCCATGTTGGGCAAGGAGTCTTGGCTGGTGACTCTAGATCTCAAGGAGGCATACCTGCACGTCCCTATACGACCAGATTGCAGAAGACACCTCAGATTTCTTGCAGGATCAGAGCATTATCAATTCTCAGCATTGCCCTTTGGCTTATCTACTGCCCAGAGTATTCACGAAATGCCTGGCATCAGTAATTGCACATTGCAGGCTTCAGGGAATTCAAATCTACCCATACCTGGACGACTGCCTAATACAAGCGGACAAGACAAAAATAATAAAGGATTTGGCCTATGTCATACAACTGCTACAAGCTTTGGGATACACAGTCAACATACAGAAGTCAAGACTAGTGCCATCTCAAAGGATAACATTTTTGGGTGCAGAACTGGACACAATAACTCAGATGGCTTTTCTCACAGAAGAAAAACAAAAACAACTTCCAGTCTACTTCACGGCATTGACAAGACAAACTCAGCTTACTGCAAGGAAAGTCCTGCAGGCCCTGGGTTACATGGCATCCTGCATAATCTTGATACCACATGCCAGACTGCATATGAGGAAATTACAATGCTACCTAAGAAATGTATGGTCTCAACACAGACACAGTCTAGAAACCATGATACCAATCATTCCATGCCTGAAAAAGGAATTCCTGTGGTGGGCTCAGGCCTGCAAGACCAACAGAGGGTTGCCTTTCTACAAACCACAACCAAGGCAGACCATCACCACGGACGCCTCAGACCTAGGCTGGGGCGCACACATAGAAGACAAGTGTATCCAAGGCCTATGGTCCCAAGACCAGCTGAATCTACACATAAATCTAAAGGAGATGCTGGCAGTGAAGCATGCAATAGAGGCATTCAAATCATTCCTTCAGCAAGGACACCTGCTGATAAGGACGGACAATACCACAGTCATGTGGTACATCAACAAACAGGGAGGCACGCACTCCTACCCTTTATGCCAGATGGCAATGGAGCTGTGGAACCTAGGCCTGAATCTCAACATTCAACTGCAGGCCAGATTCGTACCAGGAAAAGAGAATTCACTAGCAGACAAATTAAGCAGGACTACCACGGATGCTCACGAATGGATGCTGCATCCAGATATCTTCAAAACCATAACAAAGAAATGGGGAATGCCAGAAATAGACCTGTTCGCCTCCCCACTCAACCACCAACTGAAGAAATTCTGCACAAGAGAATACCACCCACAAGCCTGGAGGGTGGACTCCCTTAATTTCAGCTGGAAGGCCCTGACAGTTTATGCCTTCCCACCTCTCCCATTGATGTACAAAGTTCTACTGAAGATCAGGGAGGAACAGCCAAAGGTAATTCTGATAGCTCCAGACTGGCCAAGGCAACATTGGTATCCGCTACTGAGAAGCATGTCTCGGACGAACCCATGGCTTCTACCTCTATGGCCTTTACTTCTAACACAGAACAACTACAAGACCCTGCATCCAAACTTGAAAACGCTGCAGCTAACTGCCTGGAAAATTGCATAAAACAAAACCAGCCTGCTTTATCTCAGAGAGTCAAGGACATTATCCTGGAGGCTCGAAGACCCTCCACAAGGAAAACATACTCAGCCAAATGGAAGAGATTCCTCATTTGGAGTGCATCAAAGGGAACAGATGTCACGCTTGCAAACCTAGCACACATCCTAGAATACTTAGCAGAACTGTTCCACAATGGCCTGTCCTATTCTTCCATTAAGATTCATGCTTCAGCAATTTCAGCAGAGTACAACATGGATCCTCCTATCTTCTCTCAACCTCTCCTCAGACAATTTCTAAGAGGGATCAAAAATGTAAAACCTCCGAGGAAACCACCTCTGCTTGCATGGGATCTCAATTTTGTGCTGGAAAAATAAACACTCCCCCCTTTTGAAGCAGCTGCATCAGCAGACTTACAGTTCTTATCTTGGAAAACTGCCTTCCTTCTAGCAATCACTTCAGCAAGAAGGGTATCAGAGTTACAGGCATTAATGGCAGTACAGCCTTTCCTTATCTTTCACCAGGATAGAGTGTCTCTGAGAACCAATCCTACTTTCATGCCAAAGGTGGTATCCAGGGTATCCTTGAACCAAGCTATTCATTTACCTACGTTCTTCCCTATCCCACATAACAGGGGGGAAAAGCTACTACACACCTTAGATGTACATAAACAACTGCGCTACTACCTGGACAGAACTAAGACCAGCAGAAAAACTGACCAGCTTCTGGTAGCATATGCAACAGGAGTGCAAGGAAAAGCAATTTCCAAACAGACAATTTCAAAATGGATAGGAAATTGCATTCGATTCTGTTACTCTTTTCATGGAAAGACAACTCCTGAAAATATCAGGCCTCACTCCACAAGGGCTACAGCCACCACTACAGCTTTTCTACGAGGAGTGGCTACCAAAGACATTTTAGAAGCTGCTACTTGGAGCTCCGTGCATACATTTGCCAAGCATTACAATCTTCCTTTATACTCCAGATCCCGAGCAGGCTTTGCTACTGCAGTTTTATAAGGGATCTTAACTACACCATCCTTATCTTAGTGCCTCCTCCCCCAGTTTGGCTATGGTATTCTACCCATATGTTATGACTGCAGATGCATCCTTGAAGGACATAGTACAGTTTTGTACCTACCATAAATGTAGATGTCCGATAGGTATGCATCTGCAGTCAGGATTACCCACCCTCCTTCCCCTCTGTGGTATTCCTAGGGTGCTTACCCCTCTTTCAGCTAGCTGGGGGAATCTATTATGGTGTATTTGTTTGTATGTATATATGTATATATATATATATATATATATATATTTTTTTTTTTTTTTTTTGTTTGCTACTGTTTGGAATTTACAGCAATTATCCAAATTTAGCCTTCTTAGAGGGCACCTGGCATCTGGGGCAAGAAACACTGAGGAAAATGGCATCGGCTGATGCCTTTATACCCCAGGAGCTATGACGTCGGGTGAAGTGCGACATCAGCCGAGGCCAGACCCAGACTTTGGAATCGGGCCGACCGAGGGCTGCCTGAGGCATATGTTATGACTGCAGATGCTTACCTATCGGACATCTACATTTATGGTAGGTACAAAACTGTACTTTTTGTAAAAGGCCGAGACGGGTCCAATGGATCGGATCTGACCAATCAGTGAGAATAAAGGTTGAGATGAACAACACACATGGAACATTATGGTAAGTATGTAACAACTTATTCTTCTGGCAAGTCACTGAAAATTGAAGTTACTAAATAACAATAAATAATGAAAGCCATTTGAGATTCAGACTTCTTATCCTTTAGAAAATACATAATATAAAATCTGTTATTCTTTCAACTTTCTATATTTGTAAGAACAGTATTTAAAAAATGTGGCCTTATTTTTGGGCCTTTGTCCAGCCATTATTTTTGTCTTTGTCCCGATTTCTTGCTCTGTGAGATTGAGAGGTATGAAGAGGAGCGTATGTGTAGCTACTCTTCAGTGTTTTAAGATGCCTGCCAGAATGGCCTAGATCCTGTGAAAGGATAGGATGGTTAAGTATTTCATAAGTTCTTAATCTTGGGAGAATGTGTTTTCTACTAAAGATGTTTCATAGCTCTTTGTACACCTGATCAACAAGTGAACCAGACATAGCTCACTGCTTTCCTGACTGCAGAAACTGTTCCAGCTTCTTTAATACAGTGAGAGCTTCCTTAAAGGAAAATGAACTCTGAGCAAATATTAAAGTGATGAAAATGGCAATGCAGTAGGACTGTATAGGCATTGTAGGGTTGCCACCCTTTCATTTTCCCAAAGTGGGACATTTTTTATCGAAATGTGAAATTTTGCATGACAAAATAAAAGCTTATTCTTGTAGCATTTAAGTTATGTATTCTATTTCTTTTAACATTTAGGTGTTTCAGATGCAGTACTATTGATGTTCTTCGTGTTTCACTGTTGCAGTCATTACATTTGGGTGATCTGCTGGCAGGTTGCCCTCAGTCAGACTGAATTCCAAAGTCTTGGGTCCTGCGTCAGTTGCTGTCTCCTCTTCTATGATATCAGGTCGTCAGGGGTGTAAAACATGCAGCCAATGCCATTTTCTTCAGTCTTTCTTGCCGTGCGGTGCCCGAAGCAGAAGCATTTTGCAAGTGCCAGTCGGCTGACTACTGAAATATTCGAATTTGAGTTTCAGAACTGAAGTCTTCACTAAAGCTAAGTACCCTGTTGGGGAAACTTTTTTCTCGCTTTTTACAGATGTCAGAAAAAGTCAATAATTGCATTACTTGTGAGAAGCAAATACCTCATAAGAATTTCCATTTATACTGTATCCCTTGCCTAGGCCCTGATCACAACGTGCCTGGCTGTCGGTTTTGTGCTAGATTTAACCAACGCACTATTAAGCGTCTGTATATTTTTGCATCAAAGTATTTTGGACACAGATTTAACTACCCAGAAATGTCATCTGATAGCAATCCGACTATCGGAATACATAAAAAACGCAAAGAAAAGGACAGAGAAACGCAGTTGAGATCCAAAACCGATGACGAAGCTTCTCCTAAGCCAGTTGTCGGTTTGCCAGTACTCAGTGAGGTGCTTTCGCAGCCTCTGATACCTGCTACCTTCGAGTTGCAGGCCTCTACTGACACCCATATGGTGTCCGGCATGCCGCAAGATACTAAAGGTATTGGACCGATGGATGTATTTCCTTCTGATGGGTTCGAAGCCGCTGAGCAGGCACTGGCTTCTGAGGGGTGTAGTCAGACCTCAACATTTGTATATCAAACAGACGACGGCTGCAAAACCAAAGACAAAAGCAACTTCTAAAACTAAAAAACCAACGCATGAGCCATGTGCACTGGCCTCTATGCCTAAAAAACAGATGATCAAAATGGCTGAAGACCTTATTACCTTGATCAGGGGTACCCATCCCCCTCCAGATAAGAGGCTAGGCAAGACACTGATTATGGATTTTCAGATCAGGTTTCTAGTTCTACTGATTCCTCTTCTGATCAGGAATTATCTATACCTCCCTATGAAGATTCTGATGCTGAGGAGTCTTTTCCATCTGCATCTCCTGAGGATTATTCATTTGGAGAAACCCTGCATACTTTGAGGGAGCATTTTCACTGGAAGAGTCAAGACTTCTCAGAATCAAAAAAGAGGCTCCGGGATTTTCTTCTTCTCCCTCAGCACAAGCCTTTAGCCATTCACCCTGATGTTCGTGTTCCACTGTTGCAGTCATTACATTTGGGTTATCCTGCTGGCAGATCCGAAGTCTTCTTTAAAAGCTAAGTATCCCGTTGGGGAAACTTTTTTCTTGCTCCAATCCGATGTCAGAAAAAGTTAATAATTGCATTTCTTGTGGGAAGCAAATACCTCATAAGGACTTTCATTCTTACTGTATTCCTTGCCTAGGCCCTGACCACGACGTAGCTAGTTGTCGGTTTTGTTCTAGATCTAACCAATGCACTATTAAGTGTTGGTACAATTTTGCATTAAGCTATTTTGGCCGAATATTTAATTATACAATGTAGTCGGATAGCCATCCGACAACCGGAGTTAAAAAAAACGCAAAGAAAAAGACAGGCTACCGAGGTCCAAACCGATGACGAGGCTTCTCCTAAGCCAGTCGCCGGTTCGGTGGTTCTCAGTGAGGCACTTTCACAGCCCCTGATGCCCGCTATTTTAGAGTCGCAGGCCGCTACCGACACCCACATGGAGTCGGCTAGGCCGCTAGAAGCTCAAAATATTGGAGCCTCGGAGACTATTCCCTCAGATGGGTCCGGAGCTGCTGAGGAGGCATCGGCTTCTGAGGGTGTATTCAGACCTAAATAATTATACATTAAAACGACTTCAGCTTCAAAGGCAAAGACTAAAGCACCTTTAAAGACAAAGAAACAAGTTCAACAGCCTCATGGACAGGCCTCCATGCCCAAAAAACAGATGCTCAAAATGTCTGAAGACTTAATTAGCTTGATCAGGGGTTCCCATCCTCCTCCTGATAAGAGGCCTATGCAAAAGACAGACTATGAATCTTCAGATCAGGTTTCCATTTCTTCTGATTCCTCTTCTGATCAGGAATATTCTCGACCTCCCTATGAGGATTCTGATGCTGAAGAATCTATTCCTTCAGCTTCTCCTCCTGAGGACTACTCTTTTGGGGAAACCTTGCATACCATGAGGGAGCATTTCCATGGGGAGAGCCAAGATTTTTCAGAATCTAAGAAAAGGCTCAGAGACTTCTTTTTACTACCTCAACACAGGCCTCTAGCTGTTCCACCTGTGTTAGTCATTGTAGATGATGTGTTTTCAGAGTCTAGTCTGACCCCTGACTCCTTACCTCCAGCTCCTGTTAAGCCGGACAGATACTACAGGTTTCCTGACTCTCACAAATTCCTTTTCAAAAACCCTGCTGCAGACCCAGAAACTATTTCTCAGAGCCCAAAGGGGGTCAAGGCTTCCACTGCAAAAAACCCTACCCCCTCTGGCAGAGATTCTAGGGCACTAGACAGATTGGGGAAGAAAGATTTACACATCTGCTACCTTGGCTATAAGGGCCTTAAATTTGCCAGTTTCATATGCTCAAATATCAGCAATATATCATGACACTGCTTAAACAGAAAATGTTGATAAATTCTGAATGTGCAGAAAATGAAATGCAGGATTTATTGCATGCAGCAGAACAAGTTGGAAAGCATACTTTGCAATGTGGTTTTGATTCTCTAGAGGCCTCCTGCAGGGCCGCTGTTACGGGTTCTGTCATTAGGAGGCATGCTTGGTTAAAGGAACAAAATCTGCCTGATCATGTCAAAGCAAAATTATTAGATGCTCCCTTACAGCATGATACCTTGTTTGGTGTTAAAGCAGAAGAGGTGTTAAAGAAAATAGAGGACAAAGCTAAATCTATGCAAACGGTTAAGGGTTTTCTACAGGTACAACCTCCAAGATTTAGCAGACACTGGCCTACAAAGAATTGGTCCAGTCCAGTGTCAGACAGACCATCAAGAGGCAGATCCCAGCCCCAAGGTTCGTACAGGTCTAAACAATGGGGTGCTTCTACCTCCAAAAGTGGAGAAGACAAATCACAGCCGTACAGGAAACAGTTCCAATGACTTCCCCCTGCCTGCACCAAGTACTTATCTTCTGGCAGCACCTTTAGGGGGAAAACTAGCACTTTTTTCTCAAAACTGGCACATATTAACCCAGGACAAATGCGTCCTAGAAATAGTGTCACAATGCTACAAGTTTCACTTCCATACCCTGCCAAGGACAAACGGCTGGCCAGACCTGCCAAAGCATCAATGGGCAGAGGCACAAAAACAAATCTTATCCCTCATGAACATGAGGGCCATTCAACAAGTATCACAGCAAGAGCAGGGACAAGGATTTTATTCAAGACTGTTCTTGGTACCAAGAAAAGACAAGACCTGAAGACCAATACTGGACCTATCTATTCTAAACACATATCTGGGTATACCAAAATTCAAAATGTTGACTTTACAGCAGCTTCTCCCCATGCTGGGCAAGAAGGCTTGGCTTGTGACTTTAGACCTAAAAGAGGCATACCTGCATGTCCCAATCAGACAAACATGCAGAAAATACGTCAGATTCAAAGCTGGCTCAATGCAGTACCAATTCTCTGTGCTGCCCTTTGGCTTATCTACTGCGCCCAAGGTCTTCACAAATTGCCTGGCACCAGTAATTGCATTTTGCAGACAAAGAGGAATACAAATATATCCTTACTTGGACGACTGCCTCATTCAAGCAGAGAACAAGGACATTCTACTACAGCATCTGGCATTTGTAAAGAGATTTGTAACAGGCCTAGGGTACACAGTCAACGAAAATAAATCAAAACTAGTACCCTCTCAAGAGATAATATTCCTGCGTGCAAGCTTAAATACAACTGCCCAGATGGCTTATCTCATGCCAGACAAACAAAGGCAACTGACTACCTATTTCAAGGAAATGGCAACAAAGGCCCATTTATCTGCAAGAAAAATTCTGCAGGCTTTGGGCTTCTTGGAATCCTGCATCCTACTAATTCCATATGCAAGACTGCATATGAGGAAACTTCAGTGGTACCCAAAAAGTGTCTGGACACAACATTGCCACAGCCTGGAAACAATGATTTCTCTCATTCCCTGCCTGCAACAGGAGTTTCAATGGTGGGCAAAGGCTTGTCACCAAAACAAGGGACAGCCATTCTCAATACCCCCAGCCATACAGAACCTTACGACGGATGCATCAGATTATACCTGGGGGGCCCACATGGCAGGAAGAGGTATTCAGGTCATCTGGTCCGCAAACCAAATGCATCTACATATCAATCAAAAGGAGATGCTAGCTGTCCAAAATGCCCTGATAGCCTTCAAGGACCTAATTCATCCGGGACAACGTCTGATAAAGACAGACAACACCACATTCATGTGGTACATAAACAAGCAGGGGGACACCCACTCTTACCCCCTTTGCATACTAGCCATGGCTTACCAAGTTCATCTGCAGGCACAATTCCAGCCAGGAAAGGAAAATACTCTGGCAGACGAACTAAGCAGAAACCTCATGGATCCCCACGAGTAGCACCTGGATCCCCAAGTCTTCAGCATGATAAAGAAAGGGGACGCCCGGACATAGACCTATTTGCCTCCCCTTACAACAATCAACTAAAAAGATTCTGCACAAGGACTTACACAGACAAGCATGGAAAGTGGGTGCCTTATCTTTCAGCTGGACAAACCTATCAGTATATGCCTTTCCTCCCCAAAGTACTCCTAAAGGTCAGACAGGAGAAACCAAAAATGGTTCTAATTGCCCCAGACTGGCCACGCCAGTACTGGTATCCAATCTTATGGAACTTGTCTCAATGCCCAGCCTGGACCTTACCTCAAATACCTCATCTACTGTCCCAACAAAACAATCAGATTCTGCACAGCCAGCTCAGGACCCTAAACCTGGCAGCATGGCAGATAATGTAGCCATACAAAGCACACCTCTCAGTAAAGCTGTGATGGATGTCATTTTAGAAGCCAGAAGGCCTAGTACTAGAAAATCATATGCTGGATAATGGAAGAGATTTTGTGCTTGGAACCAAGCTCAAGGAACTGATACAGCTGTCCCAAATATTCCTCAGATTTTGCAATACTTAACTGAGATGCTGGACAAAGGCCTATCTTTCTCATCAATTACAATCCATGCCTCTGCCATTTCGGCTCATTACAATACAGAGTCCCCACTCTTTTCTCATCCTTTATTAAGGCAGTACCTCAGAGCAGCCAAAAATGTAAGGCCTCCAAGGAGAACACCAACACCTGCATGGGACCTCAATTATGTCTTGGAAAATCTCACCTTCCCTCCTTTTGAGCCAGCTGCTACTACAGATACAAAGTTTTTATCTTGGAAAACAGCTCTGCTCCTAGCAATAACTTCTGCAAGATGAGTGTCAGAGCTACAGGCTCTCATGGCTGTGGAACCCTTTATCATTTTTTGTCCGGACAGGATCTCTGTCAGGACAAACCCTACATTTATGCCTAAGGTAGTATCCAGTGTAGCCCTTAACCAAGCTATTAATTTGCCAACTGTTTATCCAAACCCACAGAACAAGGGGGTAGAAAATTCTGCATTCTTTGGACGTACACAGACTACTTAAATTCTACTTGGATAAAGCTAAAGTTTTCAGAAAGAACAATTACTAGTGGCATATGCTGCAGGATCACAAGGAAAGGCCATCTCCAAGCAGACTATTTCAAAGTGTATAGGTCACTGCATTCGTTTCTGCTACTATCAGCATGGCAAACCTGTGCCCAAGGACATTAGGCCACATTCAACTGGACTCGCAGCCTTTCTCCGGGGAGTACCAACCAAAGACATTTTAGAGGCTGTTACTTGGAGTTCAGTGCATACCTTTACAAAACATTACAATCTGCCACTTTACTCTAAATCCAGGGCAGGCTTTGCCACTGCAGTTCTGCAGAGCCTCATAGCCACCCCTAATGCTATTTAGTTCCATCCTCCCATCCATAGCTTTGGGAATCTACCCAAATGTAATGACTACAACAGTGTAACATGAAGAACATAGTACAGTTGTGTGCACTTACCATAAATGTAGATGTTTGAGTGTATTCACTGTTGCAGTCCAGGTTACCCACCCACCATCCCCCTTATTTTTGCTGGAACTTATCTTTCCTTCTCTGATCTATACAACCTATGTGGTGTATTTGCTTATAGATGAAGGTAAAGTTTATTTTGATGCATGTATGTGTTACTTACATATATTTAGCGTACCCTTTTGGGGGCAGCTGACATTTGGGGCAAGAAAAACTGAAGAAAATGGCGTTGGCTGCATCTTTTATACCCCTGACGACCTGACGTCAGGGAAGGGGTGACAGCAACTGACGCAGGACCCAAGACTTTGGAATTCAGGCCGACTGAGGGCAACCTGCCAGCAGGATAACCCAAATGTAATGGCTGCAACAGTGAATACACTCGAACATCTACATTTATGGTAAGTGTACACAACTACTTTTTAGATATTGTGGATGATGTGTTTTCGGAGTCAAGCTTGACCCCTGACTCCTTACCCCTGGCTCCCAGTAAGCCTGATAGATATTACAGGGTCCCTGAATCACATAAATTTTTATTTAGAAACCCTGCTGCTGATCCTGAAACTGTTTCACAGAGCCCAAAGGGAGTTAAGGCCTCAGTAGCAAAAATCCTACCCCCTCTGACAGAGATTCAAGGGCACTGGACAGATGGGGAAAAAAGGTTTATACATCTGCAACCTTGGCAATCAAGGCCTTAAACTGTCAATTTCATATGCTTAAGTACCAACAACATGTTATGGGATTGCTGAAACAGAAAATGATGTTGATTTCAGAATGTGCAGAAAATAAAGAATTGCAGGAATTATTGCATGCAGCTGAACAAGTTGGAAAGCATACTTTGCAATGTGGTTTTGATTCTTTAGAGGCCTCCTGCAGGGCCGCAGTTACTGTATCTGTGATTAGGAGGCATGCCTGGTTAAAGGAACAAAATTTACCTGATCATGTTAAAGCTAAATTGCTAGGTGCACCTTTACAGCATGATTCTCTGTTTGGTATTAAGGCCGAAGAGGTTTTAAAGAAAATGGAAGACAAAGCTAAGTCTATGCAAACTGTTAAAGACTTCTTACAAGTGCAGCCACCAAGATTCAGTAGACACGCCTACAAAAAATTGGTCCTTTCCTCTGTCAGACAGAGCTCAAAGGGGCAAATCCAGATGCCCTAAGGGTTCCAGATACCAAGCGCAAGACTCGTAGGTCAAAGCAATGGGGCGCATCCACCTCCAAATCTGGAGGAGATAAAGGGCAAACCTACAGAAAGCAATCCCAATGACTTCCCTCTGCCTACACCAAGCACTTATCTTTTGGCAGCACCCATAGGGGGAAAATTAGCAATTTTTGCTCAAAATTGGCACTTAATAACCCAGTGCAAGTGGGTAGTAAACATCGTATCACAGGGATACAGATTCCATTTCCACACTCTGCCAATGACAAATGGTTGGCCAGATCTGCCAAAAAAATCAGTGGGCAGAGGCACAGAAACAGGTTACGTCACTCATGGATATGAGGACCATTCAGACAGTACCAGAACAGGAAAAAGGACAAGATTTTTAATCAAGATTGTTCTTGGTACCCAGAAAGGACAAGGCCTGGCAGCCAATACTGGATTTATCGATTTTGAACACATACCTGGACATTCCAAAATTCATAATGCTGACTTTGCAGCAGCCTCTGCCCATGATGGGCAAGAATGCTTGGCTGGTGACTTTAGACCTAAAAGAGGTATACCTGCATGTCCCAGTAAGACAGTCGTGCAGAAGATACCTCCGATTCAAGGCTAACTTAATGCATTACCAATTCTCTGCACTGCCCTTTGGCTTATCTACTGCATCCAGGGTCTTTACAAAGTGCCTGGCACCAGTAATTCAATTTTGCAGACAAAGAAGTATACAAATATATCCTTACTTGGATGACTGTCTCATTCAAGCAGAGAACAAGGACACTCTTCTTCAACACCTGGCATTTGTGAAAAGGCTTCTAACATGCCTAGGGTACACAATAAATGAGAAGAAATCACAACTGGTACCCTCTCAAAAGATAACATTCCTGGGTGCAAGCTTGCATACAACTGCCCAGATGGCTTACCTCACGCCAGCCAAACAAAGGCAACTGACTGCTTACTTCAAACTGATGGCAACAAAAGCACAGTCTTCTGCAAGACAAATTCTGCAGGCTCTGGGCTTCATGGCATCCTGCATCCTGCTAATTCCATATGCAAGACTGCATATGAGGAAACTTCAATGGTACCTAAAATGTTTATGGAGTCAACATTCACACAGTCTGGAAACAATGATTCCTCTCATTCTCTGCCGGCAACAGGAGTTTCTATGGTGGGCAAAGGTCTGTCACCAAAACATGGGATGGCCCTTCACTCTACCTCCTGCCAGCCAAACCTTAACAACAGACGCATCAGATTATGCCTGGGGTGCCCACATGGCAAGAAGATGCATTCAGGGCATATGGGCACCAAAACAAATGCATCTACATATCAACCAGAAAGAGATGCTAGCTGTTCAAAATGCCCTAACAGCCTTCAAGGACTTACTTCATCCAGGGCAGCTACTGATAAAGACGGACAACACCACAGTCATGTGGTATATAAACAAGCAAGGGGGCACACATTCATACCCCCTTTGCAGATTAGCCATGGCACTTTGGGACACAGCTTTGACCTACCAAATGCATCTTCAAGCTCAACTCCTGCCAGGAAAACAAAACACTCTAGCAGACGATTTAAACAGAAACCTTATGGATCCTCACAAGTGGAAACTAACTTCAGCATGATAACAGAGAAATGGGGGAGCCCAGATATAGATCTATTTGCCTGTCCTCAAAATTATCGATTGAAAAGATTCTGCACAAGGACTTATCACAGACAAGCATGGAAAGTGGACACTCTAACCTTCAGTTGGAAAAACCTATCAGTTTATGCCTTTCCTCCTCTGTCTCTTCTACCCAAGGTCCTCCTAAAAGTCAGAGAAGAAAAGCCAAAGATGATATTGATTTCCCCGGACTGGCCCCGTCAGTACTGGTACCCAGTTCTAAGGAGTTTGTCTCAATACCCAGCTTGGACCTTGCCTCAAAGACCACAGCTGCTGTCCCAGCAAAACAGTCAGATCCTGCACAGTCAACTACAGACTCTGAACCTGGCAGCATGGCTAATCATGTAATCATACAAACGACACCTCTCAGTAAAGCGTGATGGATGTCATTTTGGAAGCCAGAAGGCCTAGTACTAGAAAATCTTAGGCTGACAAATGGAAGAGATTCTGTGCTTGGAATCAAGCACAAGGAACTGATACAGCAGAACCACATATTCCTCAGATATTACAATACTTGACTGAGATGCTTAAAAAGGCCTATCTTTCTCATCAATCAAAATCCATGCCTCTGCCATTTCGGCTCATTACAATACAGAGACACCAATCTTTTCTCATCCTTTAATAAAGCAATATCTTAGAGGAGCCAAAAACTTAAGGCCTTCTAGAAGATCACCATTACCTGCATGGGACCTCAATTATGTGTTGGAAAAGCTCACCCTACCTCCTTTTGAACCAGCTGCTACTGCTGATATAAAGTTCTTATCATGGAAGACAGCTCTGCTACTAGCAATTACTTCAGCAAGAAGAGTTTCAGAGCTGCTGGCCCTCATGGTTGTAGAGCCTTTTATCATATTTTACCCAGACAGGGTGTCTCTGAGGACAAATCCTACTTTTATGCCTAAGGTGGTTTCCAGTGTGGCTCTTAACCAAAACATTCATCTGCCAACTTTTTATCCAAATCCGCAGAACAAAGGGGAGTGGATTCTGCATTCCTTGAGCAGGACTAAAGCTCTAAGAAAAACTGAGCAGTTACTAGTGTCATGTGCTGCAGGATCAGAAGGGAAGGCTATTTCAAAGCATCCAATTTCAAAGTGGATAAGCCACTGCATCCGTTTCTGCTACTTGCACCATGGTAAACCTGTGCCCAAGGGCAGTAGGTCTCATTCCACCAGAGCTGCAGCTACTTCAGCAGTCTTTCTCAGAGGAGTAACAACCAAAGACATTCTAGAGGCTGCTACCTGGAGTTCTGTTTACACCTTTCCAAATCATTACCATTTGCCTCTTTACTCTAAGTCCAATGCAGGCTTTGCCACTGCAGTGCTGCAAGGCCTTATAGCCGCACCTAATGCTGTTTAGCTCCTGCTTCCCAACCATAGCTTTGGGATTCTACCCAAATGTAATGACTGCAACAGTGAAACACGAAGAACATAGTACAGTTGTGTACACTTACCATAAATGTAGATGTTTGAGTGTATTCACTGTTGCAGTCCAGGTTACCCTCCCACCATCCTCCTGTCATTCTACAGTTTATCTTTCCTTCTCTGTCTTCTACAACCTATAGATGAAGGTAAAATTTATATTGATGTGTGTGTGTGTGTGTGTGTGTGTGTGTGTGTGTGTGTGTGTGTGTGTGTGTGTGTGTGTGTGTTAGTTAGTGTGTGTGTGTATGTGTGTGTAGATCTAGATATATATATATATATATATATATATATATATATATATATATATATATATATATATATATATATATATAATATTGCAATATTGCTACCTTTTTGGAGGCATATGACATCGGGGACAAGAAAAGTTAAAGAAAATGGTGCCGGCTGCATGTTTTATACCCCTGACGACCTGACATCATGGAAGAGGAGACAGCAACTAACGCAGGACCCAAGACTTTGGAATTCAGGCCGTCTGAGGGCAGCCTGCCAGCAGATTACCCAAATGTAATGACTGCAACAGTGAATACATTCGAACATCTACATTTATGGTAAGTGTACACAACTGTTCTTTTTATGCAAGTAGTAAAGAAAACTGAAGAAATATTTTTGTCCTAAAATCTCAGGACATGTCATTTTTTAGCTTTTTCCACAGGACACAACTGCCCAAAGTGGGACAGTCCCTCGCAAACAGGAACAGGTGGTAACCCTAGACATTTGTGTTAGCTTTGCTTTCACATTTGCTGTTGTAACACTATTAAACTAGTAACACACCCTCCTGCCTTTGAAAAGCTGCATTAGCCTTTACAATTAGAAAATTGGGGAAAGATCCTTCTCATTCTGTTATTTGTCATCCTGGTGGGGCTGTTGAGGTGATGATGTACCAAGAATCATATGGAATGATGAAGATGGTACCCTGGACCTAAAATAGGTATTTGCTGTAATTTGACACTTGTCAGAAATGTTCTTTCTTACTGAAAGGGATCCTAGACTGTATAGGGGGAAGACTTTTGCTAGAACAGTGGGAGAGCCAAGTGGGCAAAAACACTGATTCAATAATCAGTTTGTTTGTTGTAGTTGTCATTGTCCTCTTCAAATGATCTGAAGACAGTAGTAGAGCTGCATGCTGCATGTGGCTTATTGAAGTGTTTTGGTGGGCTTCCTATTGAAATGTAGGCATGCATAAATCAGACTGCTGACATGCCCCCCCCCCCAAAAAAAAAAAAAAACTGAAAATGTAGCACAAGAGCAAATATTGAACATTGCTGTTCTTTAAACTTCTTTAATTGTTGTTGAACCTATGCATACTAACTCCGAGATCACCATTCTTTTGAGAAGAGGGAATATTCTGAGAAATGGCTGTCTCAGACTTTGTATATGCAAGTCCATTTTTCAGCCATTTAGTCTCAGCGTTACGGTATTCTCTAAAGTTTATCCCAAAATTTCATTTACCGTTTAATTTTAGAGTGAATGTGCTAAAATTTAGGCTCCTGTAAACTTGGTGCTCCCTTTCTGCTAGTTAGTGAGTGAACTTTCTAGCTACCTGAGTAGCCATTGTTATTTATACCTTTAAAGGGGCACTGGCTCATTTCTAAAAATCACACTTCTGCCTCGGACCGAAGCTGAAAACACTACCACCCCCTAAGCTAATCACCTCCCTGTTTGTGACATCAGTAATGACGTCCTAACAATCCCACCCACCTTGTTAGCATTCTCCTTTTTTGTGAGATCACAGTAAGTCCCTGCCCAACAGTCACTTTATATCCTATTTCCATTGCAGTTTTGTTTTCCCTGTGTAAACTGCAAGACTGCCTCTCTGGTGCCTACATTTTAGAAGACTGATCCAAGGGCAGTGGTAAAAAAGCACACTGACAAGGCAAGGGCGGCAACAGTATACCTCGTAAACTTTTAGCACAATAATCAGGGAAACACGGACCCAAGAAGCTTAGAACATTGTTAGAATAACAGGATTAGTGATAGCATGTTTTTTTAT
>NC_056745.1:560245307-560292807 GCF_019279795.1 Protopterus annectens
TAATTCTGGTTTAAGCACTTGGGCTTTCAAGCCAGTTATTTTACATTAAGAGGGTTCGTGGTCTGCACTCTTGTGGGAGGAGAGGCTGGACTCTGCCCTTCTGAGCTGGGAATTTCTGGTTAAAGGCTTATAGTGCATGCATATCTGAACTGTCTCTTACTGAAGTTGGTGCCTTGTTTGCTGTGGCATAGACTGGATTCGGGCCTGCTGGATCTAGCTTTGTTTGTGTAACTTGAGCACTAATCCAAACATTCTCTAAAGTATTCAATGGTATTTATTACTGCTTGGTTGTAACTTGATTAAAGTGTAGCTATCATTCAAGTCTTTTGGATTAAGCACTTGGGCTTCAGACCAGTTGTTTTACATTAGGAAGGTTTGTGGCAAGCACTGTGGTGGCAGGACAGGTAGCTTTCATCCTTCTAAGTTGGGAACTGCTGATTGAGAGCCCAGTGTCCAAGTGTATTAGTTCTGGTTTAGGCACTTTGGCTTCAGGCCAGTTATTTTACATTAAGAAGGTTCGTGGTCTGCACTCTTGTGGGAGAAGAGGCTGGACTCTGCCCTTCTGAGCTGGGAATTTCTGGTTGAAGGTTTATAGTGCCTGAATATTTGAACTGTATCTTACTGAAATTGGTACACCTTGTTTGCTCTAGCATAGACTAGATCCAGGCCTGCTGAATCTAGCTTTGTTTATATGCTTGTTGTTTGTTTGCTTGTTATTTCCCTGGAAGCTAATTCCACCTAATACGCAACTTCTCAGCGCTTCTGTGGTTATCACTTGGGAGCCCTGCTATGGCTGTTCTTCCATTCCACACACATGCACGCATGCTACCACTAATGGCCAGTATTGAGTGTCCAATTGACTTACTACAAATCTCTAGAATGTGGGAGGAAATTGAAGCACCTAGAGGAAACCCAAGCAAGCAGATGCTGCACACTGACTCTTCAGACTCAGCACAGAAAGCACCCCTAGCCAAGAATCGAACCAAGAAACCTGCTCTGTTAGACAACGGTGCTATCTGCTTTGTCACTCTGTGTGTGTGTGTGCACGCATGTATATTCCCCTTTGAGATAATTCATAGATTCAAAGATGGTTCTGACTGGGGGAGTTGATAGTATGTTTTAAATGAGTCTAGAGTTACGTTTCGGTTATATCCAAACTAGTTACAGACTAATGGACCCCATTCCTAAGTCAAACTACGATTAAAGTTCATGATATTAGTATTGTTTCACTCTTTGATGTCAGCCAGAAATGCTCTCACCCACAATATGCCCAGTAATGACTCCTTCTCCTATTCGTATGGAGTTACATGTATTGGTAGTGTATTTAAATATGATTGTGGACTCTTTTTTTATAAGACCTGTTGCTCCTAGTACTATTGGAACTATCTGGGTATCTTTCTTCCACATTGTTCTCGTTTTTGCCTGCAAATCCTGATATTTTATGACTTTGTGTGTCTGTGTATACAAGACACTGTAGTCACTGGTTGTGGCAATTTCAATGATCAATGCTACTTTTGTCCTCTTTTCTTGGACCACTAGATCCAGTTTTCTAGCATCTAGCTTTTGAACAGTTGGCAATGAGTGATCCGATGCGATTCAAACTTCATAATTTTCTATGATATTTTGTGGCTTGTGTTTCCGGCGTTTTTCAGCCACTTCAAAACCATAATGTTTGCACAACCCCCAGTGCAACAGTCTTGCCACATTATTATGACTTTCAGTATACAGTCCTTCTGCCGTTAGTATGTCACAACCAGCAACAAGGTGTGCAACTGTTTCTAATTCAGTTTTACAAAACCTATGTTTGTCAGTTTCTCCCATATGCTCAATGGACTTTGTAAACCAATGTGGCTGTAGCCCACTGTCTTGGGCTGCCAAAATTAACTTTTCATCTCTCGGTTTGAATTCATCTCTCCTTTAGCCATTCCTACATTTGTTCCTGATCAACATGAGATTCTTCCAGAACTTTTCTATACTTCCAACTATATTTATGCTTCTTCCACATTTCTTGCCTTCTCATCTGGTCCTGTCCCTTATATTCTTTCTTTTGTTTTTTGGCACATTCAGTTGCTGCCTGATTTTTTTAGGTATGATTTCCATTCATGCTTGACGATGATATGCTTCTGCCAGATTAAGCAGAAAAGTCATCTAATGTTTATTCTCCTCTTGTTTTAAAACTTTCACTACATTTGGGTCTTGTGAGGTCAGCAGATATGTGTGGAGTCCCACAGTTGCAGATGTATACATGTAATCAGTTTCAAGGATGCCCATCCCTCCTTCGGAATGGGGAATATATAATCTTGGTAATCGGCCATGGTGGTGCAGCGGTTAGGATTGTAACCTCACAGCAAGAGGTTCTCCGGTTTGATTCTCAGCTGGAGCACCTTCTTTGCGAAGTTTGCATGTCCTCCTCATGGTCAAGTGAACTTTAAAAGACATGCAGGTAGGTGCATGGGTGTGCCTTCTCTGAAGGTTGTGCACCAGGCTGGCAACTTGACACCGTAAAAATCCACTGCCAATCATTAGCGGACTGGTGATCCACTGTGGCGATTCCTGACCAGGAGAAGCCAAAAGAGATTTGGTGAGCATGAAGCATCCTTATTTTCCTATCTAATCTATCCAAACACGTTTTGGGGCCAGTCAATCACTCCAAAACTGAAAGTTAGGACAGGAAGACCAAATTGGTTTATAGCTTGGATTTTGTTCCTAGATGTCAGTGCTGTTTTCAGAATTAATTTAAGCCTTCTAAAGTATTCCTTACTAAGTTTTATTCGCATTTGTTCATGTTTTATTGTTGATCCTTCAATTCCCAAATATTTATACACTCCTTCTTCCTCGAGATCTTTTATATTACATTCTTGTCCCGAACTGATGTTTTCCTGATGCTACAGTCTTCCTGATTTAAAAGCTGCTTTTGCACATTTATCAAGACCAAATTAAATTCTTATGTCATCTGAAAAAGGTTTGACAACTTGCAGTTGTGCTTTCAGTTCCTCATCTGATGAGCTACACAGTTTTAAATCATCGACAAAGAGAAAATGAGAAGTCTTTACACTTTGTTGTTTTTAGGAGCCAAATTATAGCCATGACCTAAACTGAACTGTTAAGTAGACAGCTTAATGGGTTAAGGGTAAGGCAGACTAGCAGCGGTGACAGAGTTGACCTGGAATATCTCCATTTGAATTTTTATCCCTAGGATAACAATTTGTCTTTTATCATGGCTTAATTGTAAAGTGGTCTGTCACTGTAATGTAGTCAATCAGTGTAGGGTGTATCTTATACATTGTAAGCACTATTTTATCTATGAATGTGGAAGACTATCTGATGCTTTTTTGTAGTCAGTCCATGCCATATTTAATTCTTTCCCTTTTTACAGTTCTCCACTATGACTTTATTTAACAACAAATGATCCTTTGTTCCATAGAACTTTGTTTTATTGCCCTTTTGTTCTACTACCACAATTGAGTTTTCTTCTAAATGACTATAAACTATGTCGGCATCAATTCCAGTGTATAGCTTACACATTGTCAGAAGGCAAGTTATTCATCTATAATTTTTAGGGTAGCTTGCAGGTTCACTCTTAAGTAGGAGCATTGTTTCTCCTTTTGTTAAGCAGGTTGGTGTCTGTTCAGGGTGCACATATAAGTAGTTCTTAATCATAGCTAAATCTTCATGCAAAGATATTAATACTTTCAGCCAAAAGCTAGGTACTGCATCTGGGCCTAGGGTTTTCCAATTAAAGGGGCCACTATCTCCTTTCTAAAATCCTATTTCTGCTTTTAACTGAAGCTGAAGCACTGCCACCCACTTAGCAAATCACCTCCCAGTTTGTGACATCAATAATGACGTCCTAACAAACCCTACCCATGGCATCGAGTTTTTTCAAAAATGTTAAAAACCTCTATTCCAGTCCTGTTTTACTTCCCTCAGCAATAAGGCACTCAGCTTGTCAGTTCCCTGCTTTCACATGATGCTCTATATTTGTTTTAATATTGTTTTTTGAAGTAAATACTATTTTAAGTAGTACCTTCAAATGTGGAAAAGTGTAATATTTTGTTACTAGCCAAATGCGGTTGACAAAATGTGGCAGCCATGGGAACAGCAAGCATCTTTACAGAAACTGCATTTTCTGCTCCTTTATACCAGTACTCTTGTTATACAGCATTATATAGGGTCATGTATATTTTTAAAGCTCTATATTTTCACATGCTGTTGCATGAAAGACAGTTGCACTTCATAACTACTAGTGCGCATCATTTTACATTATGAGCAAGTGCATGTCAATTGTGGGATGTGTAGGGCCACTTTTGGATTTACATTTGCTCAAATTTGCAACAGCAAAGCTTTGGATATCTACAGATATTCCCTTTGTGTTAGTAAACATGATCACAGTAAAGGTTGCATAAAGCAAAAAAAAAAAACTGACACGGAACGGCAAGGGAAAGCAACATCTGTTGGATCTATCGAAAGCTTTACTGTTGAATATAGTAAGAAAAATGTAAATCCTTGTAGTCCTACACAGCGCACGTAAATTTTGGGTCAGTCACATCATTATTTTCTTTCAGGTCTGTTTTTTTTTCTGGAGTATGTTTTGATAAATTCAGCACCTTACCACCTAACATGTTTGCCTATTTTGCTTAGCGTACCTCCCAACTGTAATCACAGAATGAAACGAAAATGTCTGCTAATGCTGATTGTTCTAATAAGGACCAATTAATATGGTATTTATGCTAATGAAGCTACCCATTGCCACTGTTTCTAAATAATGCTATAGCAATTCAATTTCCAGTATATGCTATAAGCAGGCATACATGTTACTGTGATCACAAAGCATGTGAGATTGTATATACTGCATGTATACACCTGCATCACCACGATGCAGTGCTATATCCTTTCTTAGTGCTGTGGTGCAGCACTAGAGATGTATAGTATTTCTGTTATGCAGCTCTGCGTTGCTCAGCCTGTGATCCACAAACATATCTGCACATGGGGCTTTTGTACTGATCTACAGGTGGATCTGAATGAGTAGCCATGGATACTTCAGGTAGATCTGAATACAGGGTTCAGCATGGTGTGCAAGGTTTTATTGTTCTTTCTGTTAAGGAAATTTGAAAAGCCCATGCCAAGGCGGTAAGATGCTTCCTTGCATAAAGTAGACATCTGACAAGAGCTTCCTAGGATAGTGAGCAGTGCCATTTGCATTACCCATTTTAGTAAGCACTGCCAGCTCTGGTACAGTGATCTAAGGTAGCAATACTTTGACCTATTTTGTCATTGGGAAGTGGTTACAGAGACTGATCTAAGCATGTAGTGTAAATATCTTTTGTATTGTCTTCTTCTACTGTCTTTTCTCCTTTACTTATATACCTAGGACTGACAGTTTAACAAGACTTGATAACACAGAAGGAGGAAGGGACACTGTCAGAAGTGAAGTGTACATGATAACTTTCCAGCCCACTATACAGCTGTGTTTGTAGCAAAACCATGCAATGATTTTTCGTGTTGTGCCATGCTTCTGCTGAGAAGATTGTGGAAGAAGTGGTGAGGCCAAGAACTGGTGTTGGGGCCACCCTTACCTTCAGGCTGCAACACCTGTTGCCTTGTTGCTGGGACACCTGAGGCTACCTGGATGTGTCACTAGTGCCCTTTGTGGCCATTTCTCAGGAGGGAGTAAAAGCTAGTGTTCTGAAAGTTGCCTGGACAGGTCGGCCTAGGTCTTGCAGGTGGCAAAGGGGGTGCAGTGGCAATTGGATAGCTGCCTTAATTTATTTTGTTTAATTTCTCCAAATATTATTTGATTCTAATACCATGACGAGAATGGACCTCATTCCGAAGTCAAAGTGCGATTAAAGTTCATGAAATTAGTATTGTTTCAATCTTTGATGTCATCCAGAAGTGTTCTTTGCAGCACCTGCAATGTGCCCATTAATGACTCCTGCAATTCGTACAGATGTATGTGGATTGGTGACATGTCAAAATACGATTGTAGATTTTTTCTTATAAGACCCATTGCTCCTACTACTATTGGAACTGTTTGGGTATCTTTCTTTCACATTGCTCTCATTTCTGCCTGCAGATCTTGGTATTTTATGACTTTGTGTGTCTCTGTCTATGCAGGACACTGTAGTCACTGGTTGTGGCGATTTCAACGATCACTGTTACTTTTGTCTTCTTTTCTTGGACCACTATATCTGGTTTCCTAGCATCTGTCTTTTGAACTGTTGGTAATGGGTGATCCCATGTGATATAAACTTCATAATTTTCTATGATGCTTTGTGGCTCATGTTTCCAGTGTTTTTCAGCTACTTCACTACCATAATGTTTGCACAATCCCCAGTGCAACAGTCTTGCCACATTATTATGCATTTCAGTATATAGTCCTTCTGCTATTACTGTGTCGCAACCAGCAAATAGGTGTGCAAATGTTAAACCTACATTTGTCTGTTTCTCCCACATGTTTGATGGACTTTGTAAACCAGCGTTTATGTAGCCCACTATCTTGGGTTGCCAATTTTAAATTTTCATCACTTGGTTTGAATTCACATCTCCTTCACCATTCCTGTGTTCATTCCTGATCAACATGAGATTTTTCCAGAAGTTTTCTGTACTTGCAGCTGTATTTATGCTTTTTCCACATTTCTTGCCTTCTTATCTGGTCCTTCACCTTATATTATTTCTTTTGTTTTTTTGGCACATTCACTTGCTGCCTGATTTTTATCTACTTCTGGTGTGATTTCCATTTCTGCTTGACATTGAAATACTTCTGCTAAATTAAGCAGAGAAGTCATCTTAGGTTTATTTTCAAAACTTTCACTACATTTAGATACTGTGAAGTCAGTAGATATGTGTGGAGTTCCACGATTGCAGATCTATACCTGTAATCAATTTCAAGGAGGCCCATGCTTCCTTTGGAAAGGGGAATGTATATTATTGGTATACACTGATTTTTATACATAAGCATGGAGCCTCCTCCTTGTTTTAATATCTAATCTATCCAACTCTTTTTGGGGCCAGTCACTCACTCCACTCACTCACTCCAAAGCTGTAAGTTAGGACAGGCCGAGCAAACTGGTTTATATCTTGGATCTTGTTCCTAGATGTCAACACTGTTCTCAGGATTAATTTAAGTCTTCTGAAATATTCCTTGCTGAGTTTTATTTGCATTTGTTTATTCGTATTTGTTCTTTTTTATTGCTGATCCTTCATCAGTTCCCAAGTAGTTATACACTCCTTCTTGCTCAAGTTCTTTTATATCATATTTGTGTCACAACCTGATGTTTTCCTGGTGCTGCAGTTTTCCTGCTTTAAAGGTTGCTTTTGCACATTTATCAAGACCAAATGACATTCTTATATAATCTGAAAAAGTTTTGCCAACCTGCAGCTGTGCTTTCAGTTTCTCATCTGATGAGCTACACAATTTTAAATCATCAACGAAGAGAGGATGATAGGTCTTCAGACTTTGTTGTTTTCTAGGAGCCAAATTATAGCCATGACCTAAACTTAAGTAAACAGCTTAACTGGTTAATGGCAAGGCAGAATAGCAATGGTGACAGAGAGTCATCCTGGAATATCCCCATTTGACTATTTATCCCTGGGATAATAATCTGTTCTTTATCATGGCTTAATTGCAAAGTGGTCTGTCACTGCTTCATGGTCACTGTAATGTAGTCGATCAGCCTAGGGTGTATCTTATACATTTTAAGCACTATTTTATCTATGAATGTGGGAGACTATCTAATGCTTTTTTGTAGTCAGTCCATGCCATATTTAATTATTTCCCTTTTTACAGTTCTCCACTATGACTTTATTTAACAACAAATTATCCTTTTTTCCATAGGACTTTCTTTTATTGCCCTTTTGTTCTACTACCATAATTGAGTTTTCTTCTAAATGACCATAAACTCTGTTAGCGTCAGTTCTCATGTATAGTTTATACGTCGTCAGAAGGCAAGTTACAGGTCTATAATTTTTAGGGTAGCTTGCAGGTTCACTCTTAAGTAGGAGCATTGTTTTTTTCTGTTAGCCAGGTTGGTGTCAGTTTGGGGTGTGCATATAAATAATTTTTACTCATGGCTAAATCCTCATGCAAAGATGTTAATACTTTTAACCAAAAGTTTTAGGTACTGCATCTAGGCTTGGGGTTTTCCAATTAGAAGCTTTTCTTAACTTTTTTTCAATCTCTCTGGCTGTTACTTCATCCTATTTCATACCCCGTACCTTTAAACTTCTTATTCTTTCTTTTACTTCTTCTATCTGTTTAGCATCTTTGTTATGCTCCACAGGATCTTCATAAATACTTCTCCATAATGTATGTACGTCCTTTTTTTTTTTTTTTTTTGGTGGTCTTTCAATTTCTTTTACCTTATTTCCCATTTCTCTATAAAACTTTTTTGGGTCATCAATAAATTGCTTATTATGTATTTTTCCCTTATATTTATATGTGTATTTTTCTGCCTGTGCTGAAATGTTTTGTTTGTTATTTGCGATAGTGCATGATAGATCCCGGTCTATTCTAATACTGTGCATTGCTTTAATCACATTTATCTTTTAGTATTTGTTGATCTATTCTCTCTTCTATACTCTTCTAACAGTGACACTTCTTGCCTTAATTGCTTTATAGTTTTCTTGAGTCGATATATCCATGATGTTATTCGGTTTCTCCCCTTCCTTTCCCTCACTACCCAGTGCTCTTGTGGTAGAACTTTATTAGTTATTAATTTAGCTACACAGTAATATATCCTATTTGGGTAAAACAGCGATTCAGGTCACAGCCTGCTATAGGTCCTCAACCATGTTCCAAGACTCACAATCCATGTTTCTAAGCACCCTTGAGAATATTAGGGTCCAACCTAACACTGTCATACTGGGTGACTTAAACTACCCATCCATTAACTGCCAAAAATTACTCATGTACCAATAAACTTGCCCAATGTTTGCTGGTATTCATTAATTCCAATGCCCTGGACCAGCTCATTCTTGTCACCACTACAGGTAGCAATATCCTTGACCTGGTCATTACTAACATGGGCGACCGCTGCTCTACACCAGTAGTCAATTCCTCCCTGGTTAGATCCAACCACAAACTCATCACCTTGGAAATCCAAATCCCACCCCCGCAAAGGTAACCACCATGAAAAAATTCTCCAAAGATAACTTTGGGCTCCTAAAAACAGAGGTGACGAACATCACATCCATGCAAATGGAGAATAGTTGCATGACCACCGAATCATAGACCATTGCAATGTATGAACATATGCACAAATGCATGGGTCTCGCCATACCCAATAGAATCAAGACACTCTTCCCCCCAAAAAAGGAAGCCAATCTGGAGGTCCCCTGCCATAAACAAACTCTACAGCAGAAGGAAGAAACTGATACGGAATAAGGTGAAGTCCCAGGACTAGAAAAACTCCCTTATCAGCCTCAACAAAAAGTTGAGATCTCTCATCAAATCCTCTAAAGTCATCTATGAAAACAGGATTGCAGCAGATAGTAAAGACAGCCACAAGGCCATTCTTTTATGTAAAGAATCTCCCAGACAATACCCAGATTTTCTCTGAGCTAATGCACAATGGTACCTCCTATAACAAGCCAACAGATTTTGCCATGATTAATTTACAATGTGCTAATTGACTCATGCATTTAAGCTGAGAAACTGTTGGTTTGGATGTAGTCTGATGAAGCGACCACAGAGGTCATGAAAGCACTTAACTTGAGCTCTTCAATAAAGATTTTCTGCATTTTCATCGAAGCATTATTGTGTTTATCCTGATCAGTCGTGGTGGTTTGGCTGTGCTCTTTTGTTGCTGATAGATTTTGCCAATATACTGGCCGACAGATTCAGTGCCAACTTTACCCCTTCACCCAAAGGACCAATCGCAATACCAGTAGATCGCCAGGCACCCAGTATTACTGCTGCACAGGTTAAAACAGCACTGTCCAAGGCCAAGAATACAGCTTCTGTGGGACCTGACACTATCCCCTGGCTGTGCTCTACATGAACTACAGAGTGAACTGGCACCTCACCTGTCTGCCCTGTTCAATCACAGCCTCACATCAGGCTTTGTCCTTACTGAATTGGTGCACTGCTACAGTCATCCCCTCTCCACAAAGGAGGAGTGACTACAGACCCTGGGAAGTATCACCCCATTAGCCTCACGAGTCTGATAAGCAAAGCTATGGAATGTGTCATCATGGACCTAATAAACAAGGATAAAGGGAATCTCCAAACTCTGGATCCCACACAGTTTGGTTTTGTGAAGGGTAGATCAAGCCTGCTCAACTTGGTCGACTTCTTTGAGTCCGTCACCAGAGCTGTGGATGAAGACAAAGTGGTTCATACAGCCTACCTTGATCTGGCCATGGCCTTTGATACCATTCCCCACTCAGGAATCATACAAAAACTCACTAAGCTAGGCATCAACCCCTATATCACTCTGTGGGTTGCAGACTGGCTCACAGATAGAACCCACAGTGTGAAAATAGCTGAGTCCAAGTCAGACTGCTGACCAGTCATGAGTGGAGTCCCACAGGGTTTGGTCCTGGGTCCTTTCCTGTTTGGTATCTACTTCTCTGAAGTCCAGGCCAGCACGAAGGGACTCTGGCTGACAAAGTTCACAGATAATTGCAAGTTGGGAGCTATTATTTACTCCCCAAGTGATGTTGACATCCTACAGAAAGGCCTCACTGAAACAAACAACTGGTGTCAGAACCATGGCATTAAGCTCAATGCCAAAAAATGTGTCGTCATCCCCTTTGGGAAAAACACGGTTCCCATGAATTACCACATCGATGGTAGTCCACTGAACACAGAAGGCATTATAAGAGATCTGGGAACACAGGTTGACAGCAACCTCTCTTTTGACCACCACATTGCCACTGTGATCAGAAAGTCTGTGTGCCACATCTCATTATTAAGTGTTTTGCATCCAGGAAGAAAGAGGTCATTGTCCCCTCTTCTCTTCCCTCATTAGGCCAGTCATAGAGTACAGTGCCCCATTTGGCATGTACCTCACTGGACATCTGCAACAACTGGAGAGGCCGGAAAAGTACCTCACAAAGAGGATCCTAGGCCTTAAACACTTGTCCTGTATGGACAGACTGAAAAAACTCCAACTATTCTCTGTCTCATATCACCTACTTAGAGGCGATCTTTGCTTGACTTAAAAAGCCATGTCTGACCCAGCTCTTCTAGAAATGCTACAGCTAAAGAAATCCCAATCCCTACACACCACTTGCTCCAGAGACCTTAACCTCATTACCACAATCAACAGAGTGTGCTGGAGGGACAGGTTCATAATCCATTGACTGCCCATGCTATGGAATAGACTTCCCATGCATGTCAAACAGAGCACCTCACTGGCCCTCTTCAAGACAAATCTTGATGAGTGGATGGGAAGTAGAAAACTCACCCCGGGGATCACTCCAGTGGCTCTACTCGACAGAAGCACTGGGAACTAAGGTCAGGTGGCACGATGCCAGAGTAATCCTGTGGGCTAGGCTTGTAAAGGCTCCAGGGCCATTAGCCTAGTACACACCTATGAACCTGTGAGAACAAATGTGATGTGTTCACCTACATTCTGGATAGCTGCAAGGTGTGTGTGTATCTGTATGTGTATTGGACCTTTATGGTTTATGACTGAAAACTGAATATGCTTTTGGTTTCACTAAATTAAATAAATACATATATGTATACCTACATACACACAAATACATACATAAATGAAATATTTAGTAGCAAGGCTTTAATAACAAGATGCAGTTGGGTTACAAATGGTATTCAGTATCTTCACAGAAACCCAGCTGTGAATCCCCCATGCTGGCTGTCTTTTTGTGTTGTAGCTACTGGTGATGGTAGATAAAAGCTAAAATGATGTGCTAATAGCTTGTGTTTGCATTGCAGAGGGACCAGTTTGCACATATTTAATGATCACCAGTTGTGATTGTTGTTGTTTGTCATTGAATGAAATTGCTTATTAATGCTGAGACAAATTTGGGTATGAATATGTTTTGTGAGTAAATGACTTGGACCTAAACTGGCTGATGAAAATGTGTTATGAACTATAGCTGACCTAAGTAATACATTTTTATTCTTTATTTATTTGTTTGGTATGTTAATCAGGCAGTACATAACATACCCAGACTCCAATTAGTAGTTTTCCCTGCTGGTAGATATAACAAGGTCAGAAAAGTGAAACTTATTTCATCCACAAAAGACTGAAAGAAAAAAATATTTACTTTTCTTTTCTGAGTGTAAAACAGCACATTTTTAATCAAATAGATTTGCTCTTAGGTTCATAGGTTCATACTAGGCTATCTTCCCTAGGGAATTTATAAGCCTAGCAAGAGTGTGTTTGGCTTTCGCCACCCATTTTAAATTAATTTTGCTATGCCCTTTTTCGAGGTTAGTATACTGTGCCTCTGTCTAACAGTGACACAGAAGTGATACTCGGGGTAAACCTACGATCTCCCATCCACTCATCAAGATTCCTCTTGAAGAGAGTCAATGAGTGAAGGGAGCCTCTGGGATATGAATCTGTCCCTCCAGCATGTCCTGTTTATTTCATTGCTGAGGTTCAAGTCTCTCGAGCGCGTAGCTTGATGGGATTTGGATTTTCTGAGGTGCAGCATGTCCATTAATTCCGGGTTGGACATGGCTTTATACGTCAGGCACAGACCGCCTCTGAGCAGGCGGTATGCCACTGAGTAGAGCTGGAGTTTCTTTAACCGGGCAGCATATGGCATCTGTTTGAGCCCTTTGATCCTCTTTGTGAGGTACTTTTGGGATCTTACCAGTTGCTGCAGGTGTCTGGTAAGGTACATCCCAAAAGGGGCATTGTACTCAATTATGGGCCTGATGACGGAAGAGTAAAGAGGCACAATGACCTCCCCTGATCTAGTTGTGAATCCCTTCATGATTAGGTGGGCTATATAAAATGTTCTTCTAAACACTTTGGCCACGTTGGTGTCAAATGAAAGATTGCTGTCAACTTGGGTCCCCAGGTCCCCAATTACTTCTTCTGTACTTAATGGATTACCACCTATGTGGTTATTTGTGGGCACTTTGTTTTTGCCAAAGGGGATGACTATACACTTTTTGGCGTTTAGCTTGAGGCCATGGCTCTGGCACCAGTTGTCTGTTTCTATGAGGCCCTTTTGGAGGATGCTTGTGTCGGCTGGAGAGTCGATTATGGCACCCAGTTTGCAGTCATCTGCGAACTTGGTTAGCCACAGTCCTTCCGTGTTGGCCTGTACCTCCGAGAAATATATACTGAAAAAGAGAGGTCCCAGGACTGAGCCTTGTGGGACACCACTTGTAACTGGTTTGGAGTCTGACATGGCTCCAGCAATTCTAACCATGTGGGTTCTGTCCTTGAGCCAGTTTGCAACCCATCTAGTGACATAGGGGTTTATATTTAAGCTGGTGAGCTTATCTATAATGCCCGAGTGGGGTATTGTATCGAAGGCTTTTGCGAGGTCCAGGTAGGCTGTGTGGACCACCTTCCCCTCGTCAATGGCCTTTGGTGACTGTTTCAAAGAAATCGACGAGGTTTAAGAGGCAGGATCTGCCCTTAAAGCCGAACTGGGTAGGATCCAGTGTCTGTATGTCCCCACTATCTTTATTTATGAGGTCCATGATCCTTTCCATAGCTTTGCAGACCAAGCTAGTCGGGCTTATGGGGCGATAGTTTCCAGGATCCTTTGAGGCACCACCTTTGTGGAGAGGGACCACTGTTGCTGTACGCCACTCTTTGAGTACATATCCTGTAGTAAGGCTGAGATTGAACAGTAGTTTTATGTTTGGGTTTAGCTCTTCTTGGAGTTCATGTAGGATGCAGCCCGAGACACCGTCTGGTCCCATTGATGCTGTGTTTTTTGCTTTGGAGAAGGCGGCTCTTACTGAGCATCTGAGATGTCAGGGGGGCAGCACTCTGCTAGGATAGATATTTGCCCTTTTGGTGGGGAGGGGGGGGGAGTTTGCGCTGAATCTGTCAGCTAGGATGTTGGCAATGTCTGTGGGTTCGGTGTATTTTTTGTCATTTTGGACTAATTCTGAGCATATCTGGGAATTGCTACCCAAGTTCCTAACATAACTAAAGAAAGCCTTGTGATTATCCTTAGTGTCCTGTGCAATTTTTCTCTCGAAGCTAGCCTTAGACGATTTTATGAGTGCCCGTAGTTTTTTGCTAATACTGATCAGAGATGCCTTCCCTTTTTGGGATTTTGCTCTATCATGTAGTAGCTTCCTCCTTCTATTGTATAGTTTGTTTATAGCTGGGGTCCACCAGACAGGACGTCTGCCTTTGGAGGATTGGGTTTTGGTTTTATTTGGGATTGCATGATCCATGCATTCTTGAAGGTGTTCATAGAATGCGTTTATAAAGGATCCTGCGGTCTGGGCCGTATTTTCCACAGGCCCGGGGGCTTTGAAGGATTCCACCTCGGTTTTGAGGAGTGTGAAATTCGCTTTAGAGAAGTTTTTCACTGTTGTTTTCTGGACAGGGGGTGGAGTCGGGATGTGAATATCCAGTGAGATTAGTTTATGGTCTGATCTTACCAGTGAGGGATACACTTCTGGTCTGGAGCATAGAGTCCCCATGTTGGTGATGATCAGGTCCAGTATGTTTTCCCCTCTTGTGGCAGTGGTAACAAGTTGTTCCATAGCATTTGAGTTTATAAATTCTAGGAACCTTTGGGCTAGGGTGTTGGAGCTAGAGTAATGCTCCCAGTCTATGTTTGGGTAGTTGAAGTCACCCAATATAATGGTGTTTGGAGAGACCTTCATATTTTCCAGTGTTCTCAGGAAGGCCAAGTGGGGTTCCTGGGTTTGGGAGGGTGGTCTGTAGCAGGCTGTAAACTGGAAGGCAGTTTTTCCCACTGTCAGTTGCACATGGATAGTCTCTGATGCTTCGTGCTGTGCCACCAACCTGGAGGTGTGTGTATTTTTGACGAATATTGATACTCCCCCTCCTTTTGTGGTTTGGTCCAAGTTTTGGGGCCAAAAAGCATGGTATGAGGTATAACCTGGTAGTGCTGGGGTGCTCTCGGGAGCCTTGAACCAGGTTTCTGTTACTGCACAGATATCGATGTTCTCCATGCTAAGGAGAGTTTCGATTGCGTGCATTTTGAGGTTTAGACTTCTGGCGTGGAGTAGCATTACTCTTAGTTTCTTATCCCTTGTAATACCTATGGAGGTGGGTTTGTCTTTTGATCCTTGCCTAAAAAAGGCACTATGGGGGTAGCAAGAGCCTTTGCCAATATCCGAAAGCCCAGGGGTGACAGGTGCAAGCCGTCCCTAGCGAAGCATCGTGGCTTGTCGAGCATGTCATACCAGGTTGACAGGCATTGGATCCCTTTGAATGACACCAATACTTAAGCCAATTGTTGAAATTGATCATCTTGTCTTCATATTGTGGCATCTTTCTTGGTGAGGGTAAGATGCTACTCAAGGTCAGGGTCATACCGGCCTGGGCTGCATGCTCAGAGAGCTCCTCTATGTCTCTTTTCATGCAGTGCAGGGAGGTACGTCTCAAGTCATTCACACCAGCATGGACAATGACGGAGTCATATTTGTACTTGCCTTGGAGTGACCTGAGTGCTTGTGTTATGTGGCGGATCCTAGCGCCTGACAGGCAGCTCACCGTGACCTTCTCCTTGTTCAGCCTGGTGAGCGGGACGTCAGTGTGCCTGACGATAGAGTCACCTATTACAAGTGTATCAAGTGTGTTGTTTAGCGTTAAGGGCTGTGATTGTTCGGCACACTGGCTTTCTGAGCTATGTGTTGCACGTGTTTTGTTTTGGGGTAGCGGTTGCTTGGGTGTCTGCTTTGGAGGTCTCTGCTGCTTAGGCAGATTTTTATTTAGAGCCTCCGAGTATGTTTTTGTGTGTTTGTGTTTGGTTTGCTGTCGTGGTAGGTCTATGTGAGACTAGAATTGTAGTGAGTGTGGTTTCCTTCTCCTCCTGACTGGTTACGCCAGTACTGAGTTGAGAAAGCTTAGCCTTCAGTATGGCTATATGGTTGCATCTCACATGTGTTGGAATTTGTTGGGAGGAGGAGAGGGTTGTCTGTGTACATGAGGCAGTTGTAACATTGCCTCAAGATTCCCAGATTCACCAGCTGGACCGAAGAGAAGATTGACAACTGACCTTTAGACATGCTACAATAGTATTGGGAATTCCTTTATAATTGAAAAAAAAGGGCCACTGGGGAACAAGGTACTCAAGGGGAGTTTGTGAGGGTGTAGTGCTTTTAATTTTTTAGTGCTGACTTAGTGAGCAAGTGCCAGGTAACTTAAATGCAATGTGTTACAGGTAACTTAAATGCAAAAACGACAAGCAGTAACTTTCTTTCAAGTGAAACAAGGAAATAAGTACAGTAAGCAATGCAGATATCACTAGGGATCCACAGAAGTGCTGAAAAGCCGTGTTTTAGGTGAAATTAGCATTTCAGGGAAATAACAAGCAAACAAAAAACAAGCATACAAACAAAGCTAGATTCAGCAGGCCTGGATCTAGTCTATGCTACAGCAAACAAGGTATATCAATTTCAGTAAGAAACAGTTCAAATATGCAGGCACTATAAGCCTTTAACCAGAAATTCCCAGCTCAGAAGGGCAGAGTCCAGCCTCTCCTCCCACAAGAGTGCAGACCACGAACCTTCTTAATGTAAAATAACTGTCCTGAAGCCCAAGTGCTTGAACCAGAGCTAATACACTTTTAGAATAACAGGCACTGAGCCCTCTATCATCAGTTCCCAACTTAGAAGGATGTAAGCTACCTGTCCTGCCACCACAGTGCAGGCCGCAAACCTTCCTAATGTAAAACAACTGGTCTGAAGCCCAAGCGCTTAATCCAAAAGACTTAGAATGATAGCTGCACTTTAATCAAGTTACTACCAAGCAGTAATAAATACAATTGAATACTTTAAAGAATGCCTGGATTAGTGCTCAAGTTATACAAACAAAGCTAGATTCAGCAGGCCTGGATCTAGTCTATGCTACAGCAAACAAGGTGTACCAATTTCAGTAAGAAGCAGTTCAGATATGCAGGCACTATAAGCCTTTAACCAGAAATTCCCAGCTCAGAAGGGCAGAGTCCAGCCTGTCCTCCCACAAGAGTGTAGACCACAAACCTTCTTAATGTAAAACAACTGGTCTGAAGCCCAAGTGCTTAAACTAAAAGGCTTAGAATGAGTTACACCAAGCAGCAATAGATACAAGTGAGTACTTTTAAAATGACGCAAAAGCAAAATAAAGTAGGAAGAAACACAAATACAGTAAAAGCAGATACATTGTTTTTTTTTTTTTTTTTAGTGGAAAGAGTGAAAGGAGTAGCAGAAACTAAGCTGATTGGCCTTCTCAAATGTTCTCCCTATACTGGGTAGAATGAGGTAATGACACTAGACTGGGAGGAGGGTCCCAGATCAAATTTACACTAGGGGCAGGCAACTGCAAAGCCACCAACTATAAAAACACTATACCAACAGAGAGGGAGGGTGGGAAACAAACTTCAGAAATGTTTCTCACAGCTGAAAAGCAGCAGTGAGCCTTTAAATGAAAGTTTTAAATAGCTAAAGGCGCCTCTAGAAAAAAAGAGTTTAACTGCAACAAGTTATTAGAAACAAGCAACCCAACAGATGCTTAATAAAAGTGGACAATTTCTAGTTAATACCTCACACAGTGAAACTAGCTAGAAAAATACACAGTACACAAAGTGCTATAAATAACAAAGAAATAAAGAACAAAATAAACAAAAAACAGGATACTTAATGTTATATATTATAGCTCAGTTTCCTCAGTGTCCTTCCTTTGATCAAGCTCAGTGTGAAATGGCCGAACACTCACAAATGAACTTCTTAGGTAACAGAAAGTTGAAACCTGAGAAAGTTTTTAAGAAAAAAATCTCAAAAGAACCAATGAGGTGCTTAGTCTAAGCTGTAGTCCAGGTGACCTCAGTCAGCCAATGACCTGAAATAATTCTGTCTCATTGAAATGCCTGATGGCTTTGGCTAAACCAAGATGTCCCTGAATATGTGCTCAGACACACAGCCTCCACAAACACTAGGCCCAAATACAAGCCTGAATATGGAAATGCTACAAATATCCCCACTACTTAGAACAAACTGCAGAAATGTTTCTCACAGGTGAAAAGCAGCAGTGAGCCTTTAAATGAAAGTTTTAAACAGCTAAAGGAGCCTCTAGAAAAAAGAGTTTAACTGCAACAAGTTATTAGAAACAAACAACCCAACAGATGCTTAATAAAAGTGGACAATTTCCAGTTAATACCTCACACACAGTGAAACTAGCTAGAAAAATACACAGTACACAAAGTTCTATAAATAACAAAGAAATAAAGAACACAATAAACAAAAAACAGGATACTTAATGTTATATATTATAGCTCTGAGTTTCCTCAGTGTCCTTCCTTTGATCAAGCTCAGTGTGAAATGGCCGAACACTCACAAATGAACTTCTTAGGTAACAGAAAGTTGAAACCTGAGACAGTTTTTAAGAAAGAAATCTCAAAAGAACCAATGGGGTGCTTAGTCTAAGCTGTAGTCCAGGTGACCTCAGTCAGCCAATGACCTCAAACAATTCTCTCTCACTGAAATGCCTGATGGCTTTGGCTAAACCAAGATGTCCCTGAATATGTGCTCAGACACACAGCCTCCACAAACACTAGGCCCAAATACAAGCCTGAATATGGAAATGCTACAAATATCCCCACTACTTAGAACAAACTGCAGAAATGTTTCTCACAGATGAAAAGCAGCAGTGAGCCTTTAAATGAAAGTTTTAAACAGCTAAAGGAGCGTCTATTAGTTGTGTCCTGAACTCTTACAGTTGGCCAGACTTGTTATAAAGGTTGCAAGATAAGTACTGTGCTTGATATGTAAAGTCAACCCATGTCACAAATATGGAATGCATTAGGTAAGGTTGGCCTAGTGGGATAATACACATTGCTGTTGTTCAGAGGGTCCTGGGTTTGAGACTTGGAAGGGGTGATTATTTCGAGCTGACTTGGCCTAGTGGGCTAACATATTATGCTGTAGTTGACATAGTCCTGGGCTCAATACTTGGAAAGGGGGTAAACTTTGTGGGAGGTTGGCATAATGGTTAAGGTTTTTGCCTGACAAACACAAGGTGCAGTGTTGGATTCTCACATGGGGTAATTGGCTAGGATTAAAATGGCCCACAAGGGGAGTTAGCCTGCTACTGTTCTATGAACCTACAGAGACCCAAGTACCTGGTGACTGTGCCAGAGCTAAGTGGTACAGATATAATCTAAGTGGTAGAGATATAGGCTTTATCAACATGAACTATGCTGCGTTTCAAGACACTGAAGGTAACCCGTGATTAACACACAAATCATGTGTTTGCTGTTGTCTTTGGTAGAAGTTTTGAATATCAAAAGTTCAGGTCAAAACTAAGGGGGTTGTGGCTGACAAAGTTTGCAGATGACTGCAAACTAAGTGCAATCATTGAATCCCCAAATGATGTCATCATACTCGAGGAGTGTCTCATGCAGACCAGTGACTGGTGTATCCGTCACAGTCTCAACCTGAAAGCAAAGCCATGCATCATCATTCTCTTCTGCACAAGCAATGTTCCATTACATTATCAAATCAACAACAATACCGATGTACCCATGAAGTTTTAAGGATTCTGGGATGACAAGTTGACTACAGCCATAACTTTGACCACCATGTGCCTACTGTTTTAAGAAAGACTTTCTATGTAGCACATTTGTTTAAAGGTATTGTCTCAAGAGCAAAAGAGATTATACTCACTCTATAATACTTGGCACTAATCTGGCCCAAATTTGCATATAATGCCCTGTTTGGTGTGTTTTTTATAAGACTCATTGCTCCTAACACTGTTGGAACTGTCTGGGTATGCTTACTTCACATTACCTTCATTTCCACCTGTAAATTGTGGTATTTTATCACTTTGTGTCTCTGTATGAAAGACATACCTCTCAACTGTCTAGATTGTCAAGATTTTTGCCTCTTATTTTTGGTCTTTTCCTCATAAAATTTGTGGTTTTCTTGATTTTTATGGCAAATCATCTTCTATCATAGTTATGGCTCTTTTCTGGCCTATCAGTTTTTGTGGACTACTATTTCCTTCTACAGTGTGTGTGGGGGGCATCCTCCACTGAGTCTAGTCTAACCCAATTATGGAATGTTTCTGTGTCTTGAAGATTCTACCCTGTCAGTTTTTCCAGTCCCGGAAACAGTGAGCATATGAGGATCAGGCATTTTTTTTATCCTGGATCTTGTGTACCCAGGTGTCTTTTTTTATTGTTTTAACCTTATTCCGTCCATGACATATGCTATATAAAATACTGTATGTTGTATACAGCAGTGTCATACCCAGTAAAGTATAGTTTATTTAAAGAAAAGCTCATTGCTAACCAGTATCCTATCCTTTCCTATATTCCAGTATAGCTGATATTGGTTATTATATTTATTTCTGGATTCCAACGTGTTATTGTTACACAAATTTGTAAGGAAAGCAATTAAATAAAAATAATAAAATATTTGGATAATAGTAATATTGCACAGTAAGATTGGACACCCTTTGGTAAGGGCCTTATTAGTAGCTGATAAAAGGGTATGAATGTGCATTTTTTGGCATTGAGCACAACTTACTTGTCTCTCACAACCTCCTCAAGGATATCTACATCTCTGGAGGAATAAGTCATTGCACCCAACTTGCAATCATCTGCAGATTTCTTCACCCAAAGACCCTCTGTATTTGCTGTGACTTCAGGGACGTTTTTTTTTCCAAACAGGATAGGTGCAAGTGCTGAGTCCTGTGGAACACCACTCTATTGACAGGCCTATTAGTGGGGGTGTATTCCCCCACCCTAACTTCATGTGTCCTATCCATGAGTCATTTGACTATCCATCGGGTTATGCAGGGATTTATGTCTAAATTTTGGAGTTTGTAATACCCAAGTGAGGTAGTGTGTTGAATGCCTTTACCAGGACGAGGTAGGCAGCATGCACTTTTTTTGCCCATCATCCATGGCTCAAGTAGTCTTAAGGTAGTGCACTGGGTTGAGTAGGTGTTATCTACCCTTGACAAACCCAAACTAGGATGTGTCCAGTGTTTGAAGATTTCCTATGTAGTTATTAGAGCCATTACAACTTTTTCCATGGCCTTGTATATAATACTAGTCCAACTTATGGGTCTGTAGTTTCCTGGGTCTGTTGATGGTCCACCTTTATATAGAGGGATGATTGGTCCTGCATTTCCTAGAGATGAAGCCTGGCTGTAGGCTGTGGCTGAATAGACATTCTAGTGAGCCCGAGGAGTCAATTCTCAAACTAAAATGGAGGTATCTTTGGATGTTATCAAGGCTCATTGCTGTAGTGTGTTTAGCTCTAGTGAATGCAGTGAGAACCCGTGCTTTAGTAACAGTTGGGGGCTAAGTGGTAGAGGTTATTATATGGGGAGTAAATAGTAATCTTTGAGTCATATGGCCTCGTGTCTTCTCCTTGCACCTTATTCCTGTCGTGTAATGCTTTTGAGTAAAGTCACTGTCCTTTACTCGGTAACTACTTTAGCCAGTTAAATGTTTCTGGCAAGGCTTTTCTCTCTGCACTATAAGGTTGAGCGGTATGCCTTCAGTTATAACTGAAATGTCATGAAATCACAAGAAATCAATGCCTTTTATTGCATGAATATTCCTATACACTAGACAGGCCTTTTTGTTTCTAATTAGAACTAGCCAGTACAACTTTATATATACATAAATAATAGGGGAAAAACAGGAAGGCTACCATCCAAGGTCTTACACTGAAAAAGAAGATTATATCCACAAGACAAGACAAATGGAGACCTCCACGATGTAAAATAATCTGAATTTATTACAAAAACAAGCGCTTTCACGTACAGCAGGTACTCTTCTTCAGGTTTATGTTTGTTTAGGTTTATGATAAACCTGAAGAAGCATACCTGCTGTACGTGAAAGCGCTTGTTTTTGTAATAAATTCAGTTTATTTTACATCGTGGAGGTCTCCATTTGTCTTGTCTTGTGGATATACATAAATAAGTAAACAGACACACATATTCCATGTGAAATTGTAGTGTCAATTATTTCACAAAATAAGCAAACAGACACACATGTTCCACATGAAGTCATGGTTTTATTTGACTGTTATATAACTATCATATCTAGGCGTAGATAGATATAATTTAACAGGTTTACAGTGAACCAGTGTAAATTTCAAATAAAAGCAAGTGTGATATTTTGTTGCAAAGAGAGAATTTGCCTATGAATCATAACAATGCAAGACATCTGTAATACACATTCATTAGTTTAAAGAACACCCTTGCACATAAAACTAAAAAAATAAAAATGGAGAGATCTGTCTATACTTAACATAGCCACTTTGTTAAATAGCTTATTTATATTTATACATTCTACGTATGTTCATACATACAAATATTTCAGGTGTGAGCAGTAATGCCATTCTTACATGCAAACTGGTAGTTATAATTTGACCTCATTTCCATTTCTTATATTTTTTCAACTATCATCTTGCTTGAATTTCACTTCTGCATTTTGCCAAACTGTTTGACATTCTTTCAGAAAGTGGTATAATTCTTTATTCTGTTTACAATTTTCTGTTTGTGTCTTATACCATGGAGCTCAGGTTGTGATTCAAAAGGGTCTGTCTACCTCCCACTTACATCGTTATCAAACTGAAATTAATAAGTAAACAAGCAGATAAACAAATAGTTAAATAATGCAGTAAGGGGAATGAATTAATTATTTGAAACAGGGTAAGTTTCATTTATGGTACTTTGGGGAGTACAACACAGTTTCATTCATGGTACGTTGGAGAGTACAATGCACATCTATTTGTTGTTTTCTTTACTTCTTAAAGTAAACAGTTAAATGCTTGTTTACAGGTACCTTGTTATGTGTGTATATAGTTGGTACCCTTACAGGACAAAAAAACACAGTGGGGGATATTCTGAAAGGAAAAATAGTACAGTGTGTAAACTAAACTATGCAGTAATGACATTCAAGAGAGATGGCTTATAGGGATACATTCATCAATAAACAGATGTATTTGTCTGTATATATATTCTATATGCAGCATGCACATGTGTAAAGTATTTGGTAATTGTATATTAGGTTGATAGTCATAGGTATATACTAGGCAAGCAGTTCAAAAGACCGTTGAGAAGCATAACCAGCTAACCCTGAGCACTGTTGAATGAGTTAAGCTCCATGGTCAAGAAGCACCATGCTATATATGCCAAAGAAGATTTATGATTTCCTGGCTATTCATTTAGAATATTACTGAATACAGACCTTGTGTAGTATTGCATGACATGCATAGGAAATCTTTTCAGTAAGTATAGGATTCCTTGGGATGGAAATCTTTTTTGCCAGCCATGTTCCATTTCTGTGTCTATAAGAGGTTACAGTCTTTGTTGTGGGTGTTCATGGTGGTGTCCATTTTGCATAGCTGTAAGAGGTCAAGCAGGGTGAAATGGGCCATGTACCCTACTGATGGGCAGCACTCTGCCTGCTGAAGAATGGCATACAGAGCAAGAAATGCACATGTCAAAAATGCCATTTGAACCCTTGATGTAAGTATCACCATGAATACGCAACATTAAGGATTATGAAAGGGTGTACAGCTCAGCAAACTGTGTGGCCTCAGTGTAAATATCATAATCTGGGCTTTAACACAAATTTTACATGTTATACCTTCTGTACCAGAATACATTGTAGTTAATGTCACCGTGTTCCAGGAGTTGATCTATAAGACATGTGTTTCCATTCACATGGAAGAGCACCAACAAGGTACCAGGTGATCAAACATGCAGGAAGCTCCAGTCAACAAAAGGTAATGTTGGAAGGTGCATTGTGTGTCTTAGAGGTTACACCCAGGTAGTGCAAATAAAAGAAAAATGTTAAGGTGTGGTAGAAGAGGTTATTTTTCAGCTAAGTTTCATAAGCGATGTACTTCCATCTTCCAAATTTCTTGATGTTATCCTATGATGTTCTTGCCCACTGCACACAAGAAGCTGCTGTTATACTAAATGAGCATGAAATCTAACTAAGCACGTGGTATATTTTTGTGGTGCAAGCTTCATCACTCCACTGTTTTCTTCAGTACAGACCTAACCTGAAGCTAAGTAAGCAGGGTACCTTTCTCACTGCAGAAAACTGCTGTGATGAAACTGTGTGAGTGGGCTTATGCATTGTAGGAGAGTGTTTGGTAATGATATAGGCATTGTACTACACTCCATTCTGTGGCCCCTGAGGATGGAGCCAGCAACTGGTTTGTCATAGGTTGCTCATATTTATCATTAGAATATTCTTAATTTGACCAGCTAATTGCTTCACATAGGGCTGATAAACAACGGGCTATGAAAAACAATCTGTTGTATTACTGATTACATATATTTTGCAATCTGTCCCATAATGTACGTACTACCTCCCCATGCCTTTCTGCAGCCTGCTGATAGCTTGCCAGGTGTTATGCTGCCTTCAGCTTGTTTTAAAGAGCCTCGAACAGTAGCAGGGTGTGTCTATTGTTTTTCTGCAATGAGCCATACAACTGCACAACCTTGCATCTTTTTATTGTCTCTAAGCTGTTGTAGTTCCCTTGTGTAAGCATTTTAATTACCTGTGAGGGTGTTTATTGGCTGGTATTCTCATATGCCCACTGATAATTTGAATTCATTTGTATCCACACTGATACTGGTGCTGTTTCCAGTGCTACTGTTTTGAATTGAGTACACTGTGAAAGCAGCATAGTGTAAAACGTCTAATTATTCTTCACCCCACCCTTTTTCTGATTGCTGCCTGCCTGAGCTAGACATATGTTGTCCAGTCTGAGTTGGCAGTACCTTGTTTATCTTCTGTTTGTATATCCAGGAAGAACTTCAGCTCTTTAATGGCAAAGTAATGCCACCTGCTGCTGAGCTTGCTTCCTCCTAAGTACCTCTGCCCACCAAATTCTTAGGGATATGGCAACAGTTATCCTGAAAAAACATGCAGTGTTGAGTGTACGCCAACACACAAATAACATTATCATCTCTAAAATTTGATGACTGAAAGCAAGAATACTGTTGTTACCTGACAGGTTCATGGGTGGTTACTAGGCTATTGACCCAAAGGTCTTTAGAAGCCTAGCCAGTTGTACCCAATATAATACTGGAGAAACCCAATATAAATGATCTAGACTAAACTCACGATCTTAGCAATGACTGCCCATATCCAGGAGGGTTCATAGGTGTGTACTAGGCTAATGCACCTAGAGCCTTTACAAGCCTAGCCCATGAAATTACCCTGGCATTGTGCTGACCAACCTTAGTTCCCAGTGCCTTTGTCGAGTAGAGCCACTGGAGTGATCCCCAGGGTGAATTTTCTATTTCCCATCCACTCGTCAAGTTTTGTCTTGAAGAGGGCCATTGAGATGCTCTGTTTGACATGTATGGGAAGTCTATTCCATAGCATGGGCAGTCTCAGGGTTATGAACCTGTCCCTCCAGCATGTTCTGTTGATTGTGGTAATGAGGTTGAGGTCTCTGGACTGTGTGGTGCGGTGGGATTGGGATGTCTTCAGATGTAGCATTTCCAACAGGGCTGGGTCAGACATGGCTTCGTAAGTCAAACAGAGATCGCCTCTAAGTAGGCAATATGAGACAGAGAATAGTTGGAGTTTTTTTCAGTCTGTCCATGTAGGACAAGTGTTTAAGGCCTAGGATCCTCTTTGTGAGGTATTTTTGCGGCCTCTCCAGTTGTTGCAGGTATCTAGTGAGGTACATGCCAAATGGGGCATTGTACTCAATGATTGGCCAAATGAGTGAAGAGTAGAGGGAGACCATGATCTCTCTTTTTCCTGGATGCAAAACCCTTACTAATGAGATGTGCCACATAGAAGGACTTTTTCACTATAGTGGCAATGTGGTGGTCAAAAGAGAGGTTGCTGTCAACCTCTGTGCCCAGATCTCTTGTAATACCTTCTAAGTTCAGTGGACTACCATCAAAGCGGTAATTCACAGGAACTGGGTTTTTCCTAAAGGGGATGATGACACATTTTTTGGCATTAAGCTTAAGGCCATGGTTCTGACACCAGTCGTTGGTCTCAGTGAGGCCTGTCTGTAGGATGTTAACATTACTTAGGGAGTTAATAGCTCCCAACTTTTTTTTTTTTTTTGTTAGTGTGGCTTATTAGTTATATATTTTTATACAATATTTATTGTCTTTTCCTTTTGTGGATAGTGACAGTAAGGGTAATCTCCAAGTGTAGTACTCAGTTCTGCGCAGCTTTGGGCGTGGAGTGGGCATGACGTACATGATTGGCAGGGGAAAGTAGAGTATGAGTGACAGTCACTGCTATAACTAAAATATAACGCACACACTTCGACTCAAGGAGGAGTGATTTTCAGTAGGTGATCATTCAACTCCCCTTTAGCTACAAGCCTGCACTAATTGAGCACTCAGATATAAAATGTTTATATAGCAAAGGCCCTTGCTTTTTAAGACGTACTATACTCTTCAGAAACGGGGGCAGTAATATGTTTTTGTAACTCTAAATATTATAGCAAACTACTTGCATGTTAAACATAAGACACATTATAACTGCACAACCGCAATTATTAATTTGTGAACGTTAGGGGCACGGTCCATTTCCCAAACACCACATAACTTAGCTAAAATAAAACACACCACATTATGCATCTAAAAATGTAAACACACGTTCATTTTTTTTTAATATTACCAATTTACCATCCGAGTTTAACCTGTCCATGTTTTTACGTTAACATAAGAGTCAGTTGGGAATGACAGCTTTTGCTGTAAAACCCACTGTCAATCACTCTGGCCCACTCACCAAGCTTTCAAGCTTAGATGTCAATAAGGTGCTGCAAAAACTAAAAGAATGGGTGAAGTAACGGTACGATTACTTCTGTAAAATGCTTATGGTTTCCCTGAATTAAATTAACGCTATGATGCAAGGAACATTATTGTTCTGCATGTTTGACTAAAAGTAAATGAATTTGGCAGGAGCAAAATAAATATTCATGCGGGCTTGGGCTGGAGGTGTGCTCGGGGCAGGATTTGCTACTGCGCATCCTGCGAGGTACTACACTTGGAGATTACCACAGTAAGTTCAGAATTAGTTTTGTTGAGGGGTTGTGAAAGCAGAGTTGTCACTTTACCTCCTGGTGCTGTATGTGAAAATGAGTATGACCATGTTTTATTGCTCAGATACTGAGTAGGTTTTCCTGCTGTATCAAAGGAAACAATAGTGCACTTCACACAAGAACATGGATGGCTTCAGTGAAACATTCTAGTACATGCTTGCAAGCCTAGTGAAGGATGTTACAGGTTAGTTGTACATTTTTATGTATGAGGATATTTAAATTCTTTCATTATTTGTCAATCTTGAATTTGGAGTATATGTTGTAGGAAGAAATAAGTATGACTGATGCATTCAGTGTATATTTGTGCCATATTTGGTGCATGACTAGTAGGTTCATAGGTTTATACTAGACTACTGACCACCAGAGTCTTTACAAGTCCAAAATCAGTTAAACTTTTAAATATTACCCTATCTCAAGTTAGTAGAAGAACACGGATTTCCTAAAGACTAAGTATGAAACTGTAATGTTTGACATTACAGACTAATCTTCAGTGATTTACCAGAAAATCAAAACATTTTATAAGGAGAAGGGTAATAATATGAGGCAAAATCAGAGATAGTCGAGCAGTATGAAGTAGTTAATGACCAGTAATATTGCTTTCATATTTTTCAGTCTGATGATTTTTCTTGTGGTGTGGGTGGCCAGTTATTTTCACAGATTTCATTATTTGGGTATATTTTTTTTTTTGTTTTCAGTTGGGCAGCTGTTGCAATCACAAGTTGTATAGTAAGTTATATTATATTATATTGTATTATATTATATTAGTGGGGTGTAGGCAGGGGAAACATTTGTAAGGACAAGGCCAAATATATTTCTTTACTGACATCTGACTACCGGGAACATCTAAGTGGGTAGTTGTCCACTTTTATCTAGACAAAGTTAGGAAGTGAGTGAAAAGTGAGAGTCAGGAAGTGTAAGGTACGATTAGGAAGTTGTTCATATTTAGTAATATCATTATCCTGAGGTTGGGCAAAAACCGAGACAGATTTTGGCTAAGTACTTCTGAATGGTTTTGAAGGACTGGAGGGAGGGTATCGATCTGATGGATATATGTAAGGAGTCCCAGGCCTTAGCAACATGGTATAAATATAGATCATGACCTACAGATTTGATAGGGCTATGGACAGAAAGGTTTTTTCCTCACTGAATCAAAGTGATGGAGCAGGAACATAGTTGTGTCGAATGGTATTTAGTACTGGACAAGCAGGTGAGTAGGTGTGAAGAAGCTCTGTATAGGTTAGTTGATGTGTTTAGTTCTAACCAATGAAGGCTTTCAGTGCTATACAGTACTGGGTTCTGAAAGGGGGATTTGCTGATAATTTAGCCACCTTTTTATAGCATTCCTCACATTTTGCTTTTTATGCTGACTGGAAGTTAGTAGGAATGGGTGTTCCATAAACTAGTGAGGGGAAGTGTTAATTAATGGAGAGTGTAGTTGTGTTGGTGAGAGAGTTTTTGGATCTCTAAAGCATTGCAAATGTTTGGTGATTTTTTATTTTATGCATTTTTGTATGTGCATCAGAAACGTAAGATTATAGGTTCATAGGTAAGTTAAGTACTAGGTACCTGCTCCTGCAGACCATTTTATCTAGCTAATTTCCTTTTTTGTGTTTGAAATAATCTATCCCATTTGGTTATAGATTGGCCTTATATGTCCCATGGTTGATAATTACATATTATCCCTAATGAGAATAACTGGGGACCTAACATAGGTAATTTGAGTGGAGCAATGCCTAGGATAAAGCATTTAGGAGCTGCATCTGTCCATCAGTACTGTATGGGACAGTGTGTATGTACACTTGTCGGTAATCTACCAATGTAGTACCTCACAGGATGCGCAGTATCAAATCCCGCCCCTAACAAGCCTTACGAAGCAACATTCATATTAATTAGCTTTCATGTAGCACATGATCAGTGCATTAAGACTGGTCATTATAGTCAAAAGATAGTACAATTATTATATTTTTTTACAATTTGTTTTTCCTTCTACTAATAACTGATAACGACAATTTTAATTATCCGACTCACCAGAAAATGATATCTGGGAAGAAAGTTGCTACTGGGCCTAATCTCATGGGCCGAGTTTGCAAGTTTGTTTGGAATCAGGTGTAGCATCCCAATTACCAAATAAGCAACCACGCTATTTACTGTACATTCAAATGCAGCACCAATATAGGTACCACAAACAAGGCGAAAGCAAAGGTAGCGATAGAAGATGGTAACCAGTCAACAGGTCCACCCCAAAAAATAAAAACTACAAAGTTAGGGCCATCAGCTATATTATAGCAAAATTAGAACTGTCAAATAGGCTGTTCACACACACAAGAAAAGGACCCAAATGCCACTAGGTTAACTACTTGAATTTATTAAAACCGCTTTCTGAAGATCGTTCTTCTGTTTAATCTAATAAACAGAGCATAAAGCCATGTGTTTAGTATTAGTACCACTAAATCTAGAAACAAGACAATCTCTAAGTTTCGGTCACAAATAAGGGAAGTATCATGGACAATTTTGGGGAATTAAATTATACCTGAAGGAAAAACTCAATGTTTTGGTCAGCAAACAGCCCGATTATAAAATGTAATGGTTTTGGTCAGCAAACAGCCCAAGTATCCCATGCCAGCTTGCATTTAATTCATAGTCTCCATTCGCAATAAAATGCATTAGAAACACACGTTTTCAACTGAGTGCCAAACAAGTCTAACTTTACATTAAAATACTCCACATCCTTCAATTAAGCGAAAAAAAGTTTAATGATAAATTGAACACAGAAGTGGCATCTTAGATTGGAAAAACTAAAAGTGTGCCTGGAGCTACAAGTTGCCCCTCTCTCGGAGCCACATTACCTTGCGGGCAGCAGTTTTAGCTTCGTTAAGTATCACTTAAAATATATGTGCCACACGATCTACCAGTGTAGTACCAGTGTAGTTTTTCTAAAAAGTGCCTAGCTTAGGACAGGAGAAATTAGCATACCTTGTCATACAGATGTGCGATGACCTGCCAATCAGTGTGGACATGCCCTAACCAGCGCAGAACTGCCCGTGAGGTACTACACTGGTAGATTACCCACTTGTCTATCTATCTTTCCAGGCTTGTTAGTTGTCACTGAAGCACCTACCAAGGGGAGAAAACGCGGAGAGAAGAAAGGAGCCACTTTTGAGATTTTAAGTATTTTCTTCTGATTTTTTGTTAAAAGAATTACTGCTTTGCCGCCTACTTTTCGGCGTTTTCCAGCTTGCTAAAGTTTATATCTGTATTAGAAACAGTATTTAGAACACATCTAGAGCCTGTTTACTGCATTTCCTGTGTTGCACTTAATTTAAAATCGTTTTTGCTCTTAAAATTGCATTTTACCTGACTTTGGCCTAGCACTCAAGTGTGGGGTCATTTATTGCACTGTTGTGAATATTTTGCTACTTGTGTATCTCTGCTACCTTTAAACTAAAATAAAAAAAGAAAAAACAAAAAAAAATCTTGATTTTTTCCCACTTTCTGAAATTTAAGAAAGTTCAGTTACAGATTTGCTGTTCTGAACTGTTTGTAAGTTTCTTGGAGGCCAGTGCTTGCTTGGGCTAAAGGGAAGTCTCTGCGTTCACCAGTGGCAGTGGTTAACACTGAACAGCCTCCCTGTCCCTGTAGGAGTGGTTACTGCCTAGAAGCTGTAGTTTTATTGGCCATTTCGGGTCAATTCTAAACTCCTTGATCTCTCTCTGTCTCTTAAAACCCTGCTGCCTCGTGGTTTTGGCGTCTTTCCAGGCTTGTTAGTTGTTGCTGAAGCACCTACCAAGGGGAGAAAACGCTGAGAGAAGAAAGGAGCCACTTTTGAGTTTTTAAGTATTTTCTTCTGATTTTTGTTAAGAATTACTGCTTTGACGCCTACTTTTCGGCATTTTCTGGCTTGCTGAAGTTTATATCTGCATTAGAAACAGTATTTAGAACACATCTAGAGCCTGTTTACTGCATTTTCTGTGTTGCACTTAATTTAAAATTGTTTTTTTCTCTTAAAACTGCATTTTACCTGACTTTGGCCTAGCACTCAAGTGTGGGGTCTTTTATTGCACTGTTGTGAATATTTAGCTACTTGTGTATCTCTGCTAACTTTAAACTAAAAAAAAGAAAAAAACAAAAAAAAAATCTTGCTTTTTTCCCCACTTTCTGAAATTTAAGAAAGTTCAGTTACAGATTTGCTGTTCTGAACTGTTTGTAAGTTTCTTGGAGGCCAGTGCTTGCTTGGGCTAAAGGGAAGTCTCTGTGTTCACCAGTGGCAGTGGTTAACACTGAACAGCCTGCCTGTCCCTGTAGGAGTGGTTACTGCCTAGACGCTGTAGTTCTATTGGCCATTTTGGGTCAATTCTAAACTCCTTGATCTCTCTCTCTTAAAACCCTGCAACCCTCTTTTTGAGCGGTCTTGCGCACAGAGCAGTGTCGCTTAAACAGGTTTAAACTATTCCTGGATCCACAAAGTCTGCTCTTCACTTTTTCCCGTAGAACTGCTCTAAATCTCTAATTAAGCACTCTATTCTCATTCAAAAGTCCTGCACTTGCTCGTATAAGCAATCTCATAGGTAAACACAAACTAAAGCACTACATCCTCTTATACTCCTTCTAAGCACTTGCCCCCTATTGGTTCTTTCTGATGAGTCAATAAGTAGTTCTCTATATTATTCAGGCATGTCCAAAGGTCAATTTCGAGTTTACTCTCCAGTCCAGCTGGTGAATCTTGGAATCTTAAGGCAATGTTACAACTGCCTTATGTATACAGACCACCCTCTCCTCCTCCCAACAAGCTCAAATATATGTGAGAGATGCAACTATATAGCCAAACTGGAGGCTAAGCTCTCTCAACCCAGTACTGGCACAGCCTGTCAGGAGGAGAAGGTAACCACACACACCACAAATCCAGTCTCACATAGACCTATTGCGTCAGCAAACCAAACACATAAACACACAAAAACATACTCGGAGGCCCTAAATAAAAATCTGCCTAAGCAGCAGAGACCTCCAAAGCAGACATCCAAGCAACACCTACCACGAAACAATATCCACGTAGCCCATAGCTCACAAAGTCAGTGTGTCACACAGTCACAGCCCTTAAGGCTAAACAACACACCTAATACACTTGTAATAAGTGACACTATTGTCAAACACACTGACGTCCCACTCACCAGGCTGAACAAGGAGAAGGCCACTGTAAGCTGTCTGTCGGGTGCCAGGATCCGCCACATAACACAAGCACTCAGGTCACTCCAAAGCAAGTACAAGTATGACTCCGTCATTGTCCATGCTGGTGTGAATGACCTGAGATGTACCTCCCTGGACTACATGAAAAAAGACGTACAGGAGCTCTTTGATCATGTAGCATCTTACCCTCACCAAGAATGATGCCACAGTATCAAGACAAAATGATCAATTTTAACAATTGGCTAAAGTATTGGTGTTATTCAAAGGGGATCCAGTGTCTTTCAGCCTGGGATGACATGCTCGACAAGCCACGTTGCTTCGCTAAGGACGGCTTGCACCTGTCACCCCTGGGTTTTCGAATACTGGCAAAGGCTCTTGCCTCCCCCATAGTGCCTTTTTTAGGCAAGGCTCAAAAGACAAACCCACCCCCCATAGACAACACAAAGAAAAAAAAACTAAGGGTAATGCTGCTCAACGCCAGAAGTCTAACCCTGAAGATGCATGCACTCGAGACTCTCCTCAATATGGAGAATATCGATATCTATGCAGTAACAGAAACCTGGTTCAAGGCTCCCGAGAGCACCCCAGCACTAACAGGCTATACTTCATACCATGCTTTCTGGCCCCAAAACTCAGACCGAACCACAAAAGGAGGGGGGGGAGTATCCATATTTATCAAGGATACCCACACCTCCAGGTTAGTGGCACTGCACAAAGCATTGGAGACCATCCATGTGCAACTAACAGTGGACAAAACTGCCTTTCAGTTTGTAGCCTGCTACAGACCACCCTCCCAAACACAGGAACCTCACTCGGCCTTCCTGAGAACACTGGAGAATATGAAGGTCTCTCCAAACACTATTATATTTGGTGACTTCAACTACCCAAACATCGATTGGGAAAACTACTCAAGCCCAAACACCCTCGCCCAACGGTTCCTAGAATTTATAAACTCAAATGCTATGGAACCAACTGGTCACCACTCCCACAAAAGGGGAACACATATTGGATCTGGTCATCACCAACATGGGGTCTGTATGTTCCACACTAGAGGTATACCCCTCATTGGTAAGATCAGACCATAAACAAATCTCACTGGACATCCATATTCCGTCCCCACCCCTAGCCAAAGAAACCATGGTGAAGAACTTCTCAAAAGCAAACTTCACACTTCTCAAAACTGAGGTGGAATCCTTCAAAGCCCCCAGGCCAGTGGAAAATACGGCCCAAAATGCAGAATCCTTTACAAAAGCATTCTGTGGACACCTACAGGAATGCATGGAGCTTGCTATCCCAAATAAAACCAAGAGTCACTCCTCCAAAGGCAGGAGACCTGTCTGGTGGACTCCGGCCATAAATAAGCTATACAACAGAAGGAGAAAGCTTCTACATGACAGAGCAAAATCCCAAAAAGGGAAGGCGTCACTGATCAGTGCTAGGAAGAAACTACGATCCCTCATAAAATCATCTAAGGCCAGCTTCGAAAGAAAAATTGCACAAGACACTAAGGATAATCACAAGGCCTTCTTTAGTTATGTCAGAAACCTGGGAGGCAACTCCCAGATATGCTCTGAGTTGGTGCAAAATGACAAAACATACACTGAACCCACAGACATTGCCAACATCCTGGCAGAAAGGTTCAGTGCAAACTCCCCCCCCCCCCTTCAAAAGAGCAAATGTCTGTCCCAACAGAGTGTAGCCTTCCTGAGATCACAGATGCACAGGTGAGAGCTGCCCTCTCCAAAGCAAAAAGACAGCATCAGTGGGACCAGACGGTGTCCTGGGCTGCATCTTACACGAGCTCCAAGAAGAACTAAACCCTTATATAAAGTCACTGTTCAATCTCAGCCTTACTACAGGATATGTTCCCAAGGAATGGCGTACAGCAACAGTGGTCCCACTCCACAAAGGTGGTGCCACAACAGACCCCAGAAACTATCGCCCTGTAAGCCTGACTAGCCTGGTCTGCAAAGCTATGGAGCGTATCATCATGGAAATCATAAACAAAGAAATTGGGAACCTCCAGACACTGGATCCTACCCAATTCGGCTTCATTAAGGGCAGATCTTGCCTCTTGAACCTGGTCAACTTCTTTGAAACAGTTACCAAAGCCATAGATGAAGGGAAGGTAGTCCACACAGCCTACCTGGACCTCGCAAAAGCCTTCGACACAATACCCCACTCGGGCATCATAAATAAGCTCACCAGCTTAAATATCAACCCCTATGTCACAAGATGGGTTGCAAACTTGCTCAGGGATAGAACCCACATGGTCAGAATAACAGGTGCCATGTCAGACTCTAAACCAGTTACAAGTGGTGTCCCACAAGGCTCAGTCCTGGGACCTCTCTTGTTCTGTAAATATTTCTCCAAGGTACAGGCTAACACGGGTGGACTATGGCTGACCAAGTTCGCAGATGACTGCAAACTGGGTGCTGTAATCGACTCTCTGACACAAACATCCTCCAAAAGGGTCTCACAGAGACGGATAACTGGTGCCAGAGCCATGGCCTAAAGCTAAATGCCAAAAAGTGCATAGTCATCCCCTTTGGGAAAAACAAAGTGCCCACAAATTACCACATAGGTGGTAATCCATTAAGTACGGAAGAAGTAATTAGGGACTTGGGGACCCAAGTAGATAGCAATCTCTCCTTTGACAATCATTTTGCCAAAGTGGTTAGAAAGGCCTTCTATATAGCCCACCTTATCATGAAAGGGTTCACATCTAGATCAAGAGAGGTCATTGTGCCCCTCTCCTCATCACTTATCAGGCCCATAATTGAGTACAGTGCCCCGTTTGGGATGTACCTTACCCGACACCTTCAGCAACTGGAAAGACCCCAAAAGTATCTCACCAAATGGATTAAGGGGCTCAAACAGATGCCCTATGCAGTTCGGCTGGAAACTCCAGCTCTACTCAGTTGCGTACCACCTACTCAGAGGCGATCTGTGTCTGACGTATAAAGCCGTGTCCAATCCAGAATTAATGGACATGCTTCACCTCAGGAAATACAAATCCCATAGAGCTACACGCTCCAGGGACTTGAACCTCAGCACAGAAGTAAATAGGACATGCTGGAGGGACAGATTCATATCCCAGAGGCTCCCCTCACTCTGGAACAAAATCCCAATCCATGTTAGGCAGAGCCCCTCACTTGACCCTCTTCAAGAGAAATCTTGACGAGTGGATGGGAGATCGTAAGTTTACCCCTGGGATCTCTTCTGTGTCCCTGCTTGACAGAGGTACAGTAAACTAACCTTAAAAGGGCTACCTTCTGTGACCTACTATACAGAGGCACAGTCAACTAATCTAAAAGGGTGGCAAAAGCCAAACACACTCTGGCTAGGCTTATAAATGCCCTAGGGCAGATAGCCTAGTATCAAACTATGAACCTATATATATATATGTGTGTGTATATATATATATATATATATATATATATATATGGGTCTACTTCGAATGACCGAAACGCCGATTCGCCGACAGTGAAATCACCGACACGAAACGACCGACAACGCAGTTGACCGACACGCTCGAATCCCGACAGACGGAAGACCGACAAGGGGAATGTGTAAGCGCGACCTGGTAAGTATGCGATAGTGAGGGATTTAGGAGTAGGGAGCGGACAGGTAAGTGTGCAATACTCAGGGATGTAGGGCTAGGGTGTGTGATAGGTGAGTGTGCGGTAGTGTCGGAGCTTGGGGTTCGGGGTGTGTAAGTGAGTTAGGGTTAGGGTGCAGGTAGGGAGAGTGTGCGGTAGTGTCGGAGCTTGGGGTTGGGGGTGTGTAAGTGAGTTAGGGTTAGGGTGCAGGTAGGGAGAGTGTGCGTAGTGTCGGAGCTTGGGGTTGGGGTGTGTAAGTGAGTTAGGGTTAGGGTGCAGGTAGGGAGAGTGTGCGGTAGTGTCGGACCTTAGGGTTAGGGTTTGGGTTAGGGCTAGTGGATATGTGTTGTAGTGTACTGTGTTGTTTCCGTGTAGTGTGTCGGTGTTATGGTGTTCGGTGTTTCGCGTTGTCGGGTTTGTGCGTTGTCGGTCGTTTCGTGTCGGTGATTTCACTGTCGGCGAATCGGCGTTTCGGTCATTAGAAGTAGACCCATATATATATATATATGTATGTATGTGTGTATGTGTATATATATATATATATATATATATATATATATATATATATATATATATACGTGTGTGTGTGCACGTGTATATTATATGTAAAATAGACACACATTTATATATACATTTGCAAATACACATGTATGTAGGTGCTTAAAAATGGTCTTCTTGTGATCCAGCTGGGTATCCAACAGATAACATAAAAGTTTACACCTAACCTCTTGAGTTTGTCAACCAATGCTTGAGTGGGGTATTGTGTCAAATGCCTTGGCCAGGTCAAGGTAGGCAGTGTGAAACATTTTGCCCTCATCCATTGTTTTGGTGATCTTCTCAAAGAAGTCCACCAGGTTGAGTAAGCAAGAGCTGTACTAGACGAAACCCACCTGCATTAGGTCTCATGCCTGGAGGTTTCCTGTGTCATCATTGATCATTTCCATGATAATTTTTTCCATGGATTTGCATATGAGACTAGTGTGATTATGGGGCTGTAGTTTCCAGGGTCTGTAGATGGCCCATTTTTGGACTGAGGGATGACTATTGCTGCTCAGCATTCATTAGGCATGAAGCCTTTTTGGTGGCTACAGTTTAAATAGCAATCCAGGGGGCCTGATACATCATGTTTCATGCATGGGCCCATCAATGCATTGTTCTTGGCCTTACAGCGGACATTGAAGACCTGTTCCTAGTGATAGCAGGAAGGTTATATTTGATATTTTTTAGAAGGAGAGAGGGTCAAAATTAGACCTGAATTTGTCTGCCGATAGTTTTTTATATCTTCTGGCTCAGTATATGTGGCTGCATTAACAATGAGCTCTGCACACATTTGTGCACTGTCTTTCAGGTTACAGATATAGCTACAGTATGTCTTGTGGTTGTCCTTGGTGTGGAGGCCAAATTTACCTCAAATTTGGCTTTGGTAGACATTATTTTTAGACTGAGTAGTTTACATTGAGAGTGCTGGATGGTAAACCTCTTAATTTTTGCCATGATTTTCTTCCTTCTGTTATATAGCATCCCAATGTTGTGATTCCACAGAGTATTTTTTTTAAGTTACTTCTGTACTTATTCCTGGTGGATACAGCTTCCTCTATGCAGCTATTAGCATACTTGTATAACATTTCTGTGAACAGTTGTCCAGAGGCAGCAGAGTTCTCAGGGTTTGTGGGGGCTTGAAATGTTGCCACATTATCACATAATAGCATGTATGGGCCTGTGATCCTTAGAATAATGCCTGAACATTCTAGGATTAGCTATGGTTCTGGATTTTATTTTTACTTCAAAGGAGACCATTTTGTCGTCTGACCATTGCTCAGAGGACATTACACTAAGTGATTTACAGCATTCTCCCATATTAATGAGGACAAGATCCGGTGTGTTTGTGCCCCTGGTCGGTGTAATCATAGAATAATAGGAGATCATAAGTGATTACTAGGCTGTTGCCCCGGAGGTCATTTTTAACCTAGCCATTTAATCTCAATGTAATACAGTAGAGGTACTAGTCAGTACCCAAGATTACATTTAGTTCATAGGTAGGTACTAGGCTGTTGGCCGTAGGGCCTATATAAGCCTAGCCAAAAAGGTACCCTGGCTTTTGCCACCCAAGAAAATTATTTTCCTGTGCCCCTGTCGAGCAGAGCCCTCAGAGGTGATCCCCGGGGTGAATTTCCTATTTCCCATCCAGTCATCAAGATTTTTCTTGAACAGTGCTAATGTGGAGCTTTGTTTGATATAGATAGGTAGTTTGTTCCAGGGTATGGGAAGTCTCTGGGACAGGAATCTGTCCCTCCAGCATGTTCTGTTTATTGTGGTGACAAGGTTTAGATCTCTAGAGCATGTAGCTCAGAGGGATTGGGATTTTTCTAAGTGGAGCATGTCCAACAGCTCTGGGTTTGACATAGCTTTGTTTGTTAGGCAGAGATTGCCTCTGAATAGGCGATATGCGACGGAGTAAAGCTAGAGTTTTTTGAGACATTTTGTGTAGGGCATCTGTTTGAGGCCAGTAATCCTCTTTGTGAGGTATTTCTGCAGGATGTCTTGTGAGGTACATACCAAAAGGGGTGTTGTACTCTATAATGGCCCTAATGAGTGACGAGTAGAGGGGGAACACTGACCTCTTTTTTTTCCTGGACGAGAAACCTTTTCTAAATTTATAATTGCAAAATTTAAAACGCAACCCACATTTATATGCCATTGTCACACATTATTTTAGGCTTTGTGCAGATTTCTTGCACTAAGAGTTTAAGAATTATGATTTGTGGTCTGATTTGAGGATAGAGGACATTAAAGTTGGTGGTGTGCAAAACTGATCCATATTGGTAATGACCAAATATCATTACTCATTTCACTGTCTGGGTTCATTGACATTTTTTATTGTCATTAATGTGTATTTATTTATATGCCACAATACTATTTTTTCCAGTGACATATTGTCTCATAATTACATAATGGTTATTATCCGGATGTAAAAGGCCACCCATGCCTACCTGAACAAGTACAATTTTCCTCTTCTACCTTGCACATTTTGCTGATTACACTAATGGTTTGGTACTTGCCAAAGGAAGCAGTAGACCCTCCATTTGAATAGGAACCACTTTGGATCTTTGTCATAGCTGGTAAACAAACCCTACAGTAGAGAATATTGTACAGCACTAGTAATACTTCCTGGGATGTTATTTGGGCCCGAGGCGCTACCATTCTTCATTGTGCTCATCTGTTTCTTCATGAGGATATGATGTAATGGTGGTTGCTCTCAAAGCCTAGTATAGTGTTGGGGTTTCAAAGCTATAGCTGAATGTCTTTGTAGATATGTATGTCATCTGATTTGGAATTTATTGCACCACTGATTCCTATAACACTACAGTGATAGGAGTTCTTGTTTGACTGAAAATATACCACCTGTATTAGTATAGTTATGAATTTAAATTGTATTGTCACTACATGTATAGATGGGTATGTATATGGTTTTGATGGGTACTCCCTTTGTACTATCATGCAGTATGCACAATGTCTAGCAATCTTGCCACAGACAGCAATTTAATTTTGCCTTATTTCAGTTGCATTCAAGAAGCTTATTGCTCCCAGCTACTGTTATTTTCAATTTTGTGACTATAGGCTTGTCATGTAGGGAGCTTGCACACGAAGACTGCCTAAAATATTGTTGAGCTCAGAGGAGTACTCTAGTTAAAAGAATAATGCAACATCTCTATACAGGGAAGAATATTAGACTGGCCAAACCATGTAAGTAACTAGTATGACATTGCATAAATGTAATGTAGATGCACTTCATACAGCTACCTAGAATTTAATCACACAAGCATGTCTTAGCCCAAGCAATCTGCCCATTAAGGTGTATCTTATTTAAGGAGAATCTTGTTGCTAATCAGATTCCTACCTTTCCCTACGTTCCACTATAACTGATTTTGGTTATTATATGTATTTATGGATTCTAAAATTTTCTTGTTTCACAGCTTTCAAGTGTTTGCAAGTCACTGTAACAAAAAAATAAACTCTTAAGATCATAATAAGTTACTTAGCTAATGTCCAAAGAACATTTTCAAGCCTAGCCATTCGTGCCCCAATTTTTATAATTATCAGCGTCGTAGGGCTAGAACGACTTTGGTATATGCCTGTGTCTTAGGGTATCTACAAGCTGCTAATGTCCGTAAAGTCCACAGGTGACAAGACATGGGTGAATTTAGTTTCCCTTCTGTTGGTCCAAATTGCATTTGAATGGGATTACGGAAGAGCTCTGTTGGGCATGAATGGGAAGGGTGTTCCACCAAAGGGGTAGTGTTTGAGAGGAATATCTGTTCCTCCAACATGTTTTGCTTATGTCATAGATGATGTTTAGATCCTTAGGTCTGGTAATTCCATTGCTGTTTGTTTGTTGAATGTATAGGATTAATCAGGACTAGATGGGAAAATGCCTTGTAAGGTAGGCATAGATCACCTCTCAGTAGCCTGTAAGAGACTCGGTACAGGGACAGGGCTTTGATGCGGTCCACATAGGACATGTTATTTACACCCTGTATTCTTTTAGTGAGAACTTGTGTGGCCGGTCTAGCTGTTGGTAGATGCCAAAGGATGCATTGTATTCTATTATTGGTCTAATGAGAGCTAAGTATAGTGAGGCTATGATCTCCTTAGATCTGGATGCCTTGCCCTTACTTATACGTTGCACAATGTAGAAGAACTTTCTCACCACCATAGCACATAGGTTCATAGATTAGTAGTAGCATGGTTTGGTGGTCGGCTGGAGAGAACTTGGAGTGAACTTTAAAGACATGCAGGTAGATGAGTGAGTGTATGTGTGCCTTCTGTGAAGGTTGGGTGCTGGGGTTCTATTCCCAGATATGGCAAGTGTGGATGTTTGTGTGTTTGTGTAGAGAGCAATGCTTTTGAGGCCATTCACAGTCACTACAACTTCCATTGCCCTTCTTTGTCAAGCCTACTGATGTCATTAACATTGAAATACACCTTTGGGGAAAGAGTAGCCCAGTAATCTCCATGGCGCATGCTAAAACTGCATAATGCTGTAGTGTGATGTACTAGTTAGATAGGAATTCCAATCCCAGACATGGCAACTGTGAGGTGTGTGTGTGTGTGTGTGTGTGTGTGTGTGTGTGTGTGTGTGTGTGTGTGTGTGTGTGTGTGTGTGTGTGTGTGTGTGTGTGTGTGTGTGTGTGTCATTCGTATCCTCTGTGGAGGTGGCTGTGAGTGTGTAAAAACTGGACTCATTGTGGAGCGGGTTTTGCAAATTTCTTATATGGTGGGCCTATTATATTTCACAATGTCCACCTTACAAGGATAACAGATGTCAAAAAGCAGAAAGGTTGTGGTTTACAGTCTATACCCCTACATGTGATATCAAGGCCTGGCGAATAATTTAGGCAACCCTTATTTTACCCAGAGAACACTCTCAACCCATGTCTCATACACAAACACACTTGGCTAGGCATCAGCTACTTTGTTGGTAGCCCCCTGCATATTGCCCAAAGATAGTAACCATGGTGTGACTGCAGCAGACTACAGAGGGCATGGCACCCTGTCCCATCACTACAATAGGCACATAATTGCATACAGTGCTCCTTCACTATGTTCCCCACTGGACGCCTGCATAACTGTAGTGCCATCAAATGTAACCCACAAAGGACATACCATGCCTTAAACACATGCCCTGTATGGAAAAATGCCACTGACACCAGGGAATACCTGTATCATGCTGTCAATGTAGGTGAAGGGTCACCCTGGTGTCCATTGCCAGTTCCCACCACATGAGGCCAGGAATGGCACATCTGATGAAGATCTGTACACAACAAGCCCCAGACACCCCAGGTGCACTTCCACATGTCACAGAACATGTCCCTGGAGGAGTGGTTACTACCTAGAAGCTGTAGTTTTATTGGCCATTTTGTGTCAATTCTAAATTCCTTGATCTGTCTCTCTTAAAACCAGGCTGCCTCGTGGTTTTGGCTTCTTTTCAGGCTTGATAGTTGTTGCTGAAGCACCTACCAAGGGGGTGAAACGTTGAGAGAAGAAAAGGAGCCACTTTTGTGATTTTAAGTATATTCTTCTGATTTTTTGTTAAGTTTTACTGCTTTGCCACCTACTTTTTGGCATTTTCCGGCTTGCTAAAGTTTATATCTGTAACAGTAACAGTACTTGGAACACATCTAGAGCCTGTTTACTGCATTTCGTGTGTTGCACTTAATTTAAAATCGTTTTTTTTCTAAAAACTGCATTTTACCTGATTTTGGCCTAGCACTCAAGTGTGGGGTCATTTATTGCACTGTTGTGATTATTTTGCTGCTTGTGTATCTCTGCTACCTTTAAACTACAACAAAAAGAAAAAAAATCTTGCTTTTTTCCCACTTTCTGAAAGTTAAGAAAGTTCAGTTACAGATTTGCTGTTCTGAACTGTTTGGACGTTTCTAGAAGGCCAGTGCTTGCTTGGGCTAAAGGGAAATCTCTGTGTTCACCAGTGGCAGTGGTTAATGCTGAACAGCCTGCCTGTCCCTGGAGGAGTGGTTACTACCTAGAAGCTGTAGTTTTATTGGCCATTTTGGGTCAATTCTAAACTCCTTGATCTCTCTCTCTTAAAACCCTACAACTCTCTTTTTGCGCAGTTTTGCGCACTGATCAGCGCCGGGCAACGCCGCCTAAACAGGTTTAAACTATTCCAGGCTCCACAAAGTCTGCTGTTCACTTTTTCTCTTAGAACTGTTCAAACTCTCAAAGTAATCACTCTATTCTCTTTCTAAAGCCCTGCACTTGCTCAGCTCTTATAAGGAAACACTAACTAACTAAAGCACTACACCCTCCTTGACTTTTCATAAGTATTAGACTCCCGATTGGTCCGTCCTGATCAAGTGAAAAATCAGTTCCCTTCCCTAATCTGATCAGTAAAAAAACAGTTCCCTATACTAATCTGGTATGTCCAAGGGTCAGTTTCAAGGTTACTCTCCAGTCTAGCTGGTGAATCTGGGAATTTTGAGGCAGTGTTACAATTGCCTTATGTACACAGACAACCCTCTCCTCCTTCCAACAAACTCTAATACATGTGAGAGATGCAGTTACACAACCAAACTGGATGCAGAGCTCTTTCAACCCAAGTGGCACAGTCACTCAGGAGGAAAAGGTAACCACCCACACCACAAATCCAGTCTCACACAGACCTATTGCATCTGCATACCAAGCACATAAACACACAAAAACCTACTCGGAGGCTCTAAATAAAAAATCTGCCTAAACAGCAAAGACCTCCTAAGCAGATATCCAAGCAACAGCCACCCCTCAACAATACCCACAAATCACATATCTCTCAAAATCAGTGTGCCTCACAGTCACAGCCCTTAAGGCCAAACAACACACCAAATATACTTGTTATAGGGGACTCTATTGTCCGGCACACAGACGTCCTGCTCACCAGACTGAACAAGGAGAAGGTCACTGTAAGCTGCCTGTCGGGTGCCAGGATCCGCCACATAACGCAAGCACTCAGGTCACTCCAAAGCAAGTACAAGTACGACTCCGTCATTGTCCATGCTGGTGTGAATGACCTTAGATGTACCTCCCTGGACTACATGAAAAGAGACGTAGAGGAGCACTCTGACCATGTAGTCCAGGCTGGTATGACCCTGACCTTGAGTAGCATCTTGCTCTCACCAAGAATGATGCCACAGTATAAAGACAAAAGGATCAGTTTCAATAATTGGCTAAAGTATTGGTGTCATTCAAAGGGGATCCAGTGTCTGTCAGCCTGGGATGACATGCTCAACAAGCCACGTTGCTTCGCTAGGGACTGCTTGCACCTGTCACCCGTAGGCTTTCACATACTGGCCAAGGCTCTTGCCACCCCCATAGTGCCTTTTTTAGGCAAGGCTGAAAGGACAAACCCACTTCCATAGACAACCCAAAGATAAAAAAACTAAAGGTAATGCTACTCAGTGCCACAAGTCTAAACCTGAAGATGCATGCACTCGAGACTCTCCTCAGTATGGAGAAAATCAATGTCTGTGCAGTAACAGAAATCTGGTTCAAGGCTCCTGGCAGCACCCCAACACTACCAGGTTATAACTCATACTATGCGTTTCGGCCCCAAAACTCGGACTAAAGCACAGAAGGAGGGGGAGTATCTATATTCATCAAAGATACCTACACCTCCAGGTTAGTGGCACTGCACGAAGCATCGGAAAACATCCATGTGCAACTAACAGTGGGAAAAACTGCCTTTCAGTTTGTAGCCTGCTACAGAACACCCTCCCTATTACAGGAACCCCACTTGGCATTCCTGAGAACACTGGAGAATATGAAGGTCTCTCACTGGGAAAACTACTCAAGCCCAAACACCCTCGCCCAATGGTTCCTTGAATTTATAAACTCTAACGCAATGGAACAACTGGTCACCACTCCCACAAGAGGGGACAACATATTGGACTTGGTCATCACCAACATGGGGACTCTGTGTTCCACACCAGAGGTAAACCCCTCATTGGTAAGATCAGACCATCAACAAATTTCTCTGGACATCCATATCCCGTCCCCACCCTCAGCCAAAGAAATCACTGTAAAGATTTTCTCAAAAGCCAACTTTGCACTTCTCAAGACTGAGGTGGAATCCTTCAAAGCCCCTGGGCCAGAGGATAATGCAGCCCAATCCGCAGAATCCTTTACAAATGCATTCTGTGAGCACCTGCAGGAATGCATGGATCGTGCTATCCCAAATAAAACCAAGACTCACTTCTCCAAAAACAGCAGACCGGTCTGGTGGACCCCGGCCATAAATAAGCTATACAACAGGAGGAAGCTACTACATGACAGAGCAAAATCCCAAAAAGGGAAGGCATCTCTGATCAGTATTAGCAAGAAACTTCGATCCCTCATAAAATCATCAAAGGCCAGTTTTGAAAGAAAAATTGCCCTAGACACTAAAGATAATCACAAGGCCTTCTTTAGTTATGTCAGGAACATGGGCGGAAACTCCCAGATATGCTCTGAATTGTTGCATAACGGTACAAAATATATTGAACCTACAGACATAGCCAACATCCTGGCAGACAGATTCAGCACAAACTTCTCCCCCCCTTCCCCCCTAAAGGAGCAAACTCCTATCCCAACTGAATGTAACCTCCCTGACATCACAGATGCACAGGTGAAAGCTGCCCGCTCCAAAGCAAAAAACACAGCATCTATGGGACCGGACGGTGTCCCAGGCTGTGTCTTACACGAGCTCCAAGAAGAACTGAACCCTCACATTAAGTCACTGTTCAAACTTAAATAATTCCAAAGCTCAATACAACACCGGAAACAAAACTATGAGACAGCAATCCGTCTCTGCTAGGTTGACAGTCAAGTTGTGAACAGGACTCGGCACAAGGAATTAAAAACTGTTTACTAAAAGTACACTAAATAACGTGGTAAGCGCTTTCATCTGCAAAAGCAAACTTCTTCAGACCTTCAGGTGAAAAGCGCTTACCACATTATTTAGTGTACTTTTAATAAACAGTTTTTAATTCTTTGTGCCGAGTCCTGTTCACAACTTGACTGTCAACCTAGCAGAGACGGATTACTGTTCAAACTTAGCCTTACTACAGGATATGTACCCAAAGAATGGCGTACAGCTACAGTGGTCCCACTCCACAAAGGTGGTGCCACAACAGACCCCGGAAACTATCGCCCCATAACCCTGACTAGTCTGGTCTGTAAAGCTATGGAGCTTATTATCATGGAACTCATAAACAAAGACATTGGGAGCCTCCAGACACTGGACCCTACCCAATTCGGCTTTCTTAAGGGCAGATCTTGCCTCTTAAACCTAGTTGATTTCTTTGAAACAGTTACCAAAGCCATAGATGAGGGCAAGGTAGTCCACACAACCTACCTGGACCTCGCAAAAGCCGTCGACACAATACCCCCCTTGGGCATCATAAATAAGCTTACCATCTTAAATATCAACCCCTATATTACAAGATGGGTTGCAAACTGGCTCAGAGATAGAACCCACATGGTCAGAATCACAGGTGCCATGTCCGAATCCAAACCAGTTACAAGTGGCATCCCACAGGGCTCAGTTCTGGGACCTTTCTTGTTCGGAGTATACTTCTCTGAGGTTCAGGCTAACACGGGGGGATTATGGCTGACAAAGTTCGCAGATGACTGCAAACTGGGGGCCATAATCAAATCTCCAGCTGCCACAAGCATCCTCCAAAAGGGTCTTACAGAGACGGATGCTTGGTGACAGTGCCACGGCCTCAAGCTAAATGCTAAAAAGTGCATAGTCCTCCCTTTTGGGAAAAACAAGGTGCCCACAAATTACCACATAGGTGGTAATCCATTAAGTACGGAAGAAGTAATTAGAGATTTGGGGACCAACGTACATGGTAATCTCTCCTTTGATAATCACGTTGCCAAAGTGGTTAGAAAGACCTTCTATATAGCCCACCTTATCACGAAAGGGTTCGCATCTAGATCAAGAGAGGTCATTGTGCCCCTCTGCTCATCACTCATCAGGCCCATAATTGAATACAATACCCCTTTTGGGATGTACCTTACCCGACACCTGCAGCAACTGGAGAGACCCCAAAAGTATCTCACCAAGAGGATCATGGGCTACAAACAGATGTCGTATGGAGCTCGACTAAAGAAACTCCAGCTCTACTCAGTTGCTTACCGCCTACTCAAAGGCAATCTATGCCTGATGTACAAAGCAATGTCGAACCCAGAATTAATGGACATGCTCCACCTCAAAAAATCCAAGTCCCTTAGAGCTACATGCTCCAGGGACCTAAACCTCAGCACAAAAATAAATAGGACATGCTGGAGGGACAGATTCAATTCCCAGAGGCTCCCCTCACTCTGGAATAGAACCCCAATTCATGTTAGCCATAGCCCCTCGCTGACCCTCTTCAAGCGAAATTTGGACGCGTGGATGGGAAATCGCAAATTCACCCCTGGGATCTCTCCTGTGTCCCTGCTAGACAGAGGCACAGTAAATTAATCTTAAAAGGGTACCTTCTGTGACCTACTTTACAGAGGCACACAGTAGGCTAATCTAATAGGGAGGCGGAAGCCAAATACACTCTGGATAGGCTTATAAATGCCCTAGGGCAGATAGCCTAGTATTTACCTATGAATCTATGCATGTGGGATGTGTGCACATCCCAGACAACGTCCATGTCATGGACTGTAGAACACATACTTGGCAAGCATCGCACAGCACTGGCCACTCACAATAATAACCCAGATGAATGGATGGTGAATACAGTACCCACCTGTGTGGGCCAATCCAGACACTACACCCCTGCACCACACTTCGGACATCTTCATGTGGCCTGATGCCAAGGTATACCCTTTACCTAGCCTTGTAGTACACACAAACCCCCCCCCCCCCAATTACCCGTCTTGTCAACATGCATAACATATTGTACTCAGCAGCATGCAGTACAGCTATAATCAATCCATGCTAGCAACAGTATACATGTGTGTGATGCAAGGGCTGTGTTAGTAGGTGATGCCCCTTCCCCTGGAA